>NW_028153461.1:0-143000 GCF_964211835.1 Anser anser | reverse complement strand
TCACTGCACTGCATCCCCAGTGGTGCCAGTGCACTATCTGGACTCATTGCAGTGCATCCCCAGTGGTGCCAGTGCACTCTCTGGGTCACTGCACTGCATTCCCAGTGGTGCCAGTGCACTCTCTGGACTCACTGCAGTGCATCCCCAGTGGTGCCAGTGCACTCTCTGGACTCACTGCACTGCAACCCCAGTGGTGCCAGTGCACTCTCTGGACTCACCGCACTGCATCCCCAGTGGTGCCAGTGCACTCTCTGGACTCACTGCACTGCATCCCCAAGGTGCCAGTGCACTCTCTGGACTCAACTGCACTGCATCCCCAGTGGTGCCCGTGCACTCTCTGGACTCACTGGAGTGCATCCCCAGTGGTGCCAGTGCACTCTCTGGAATCACTGCATTGCATGCCCAGTGGTGCCAGTGCACTCTCTGCACTCACTGCACTGCATCCCCAGTGGTGCCAGTGCACTCTCTGGACTCACTGCACTGCATCCCCAGTGGTGCCTGTGCACTCTCTGGACTCACTACAGTTCATCCCCAGTGGAGCCAGTGCACTCTCTGGACTCATGCACTGCATACCCAGTGGTGCCAGTGCACTCTTTGGACTCACTGTACTGCATCCCAGGTGGTGCCAGTGCACTCTCTGGACTCACTGCACTGCATCCCCAGTGGTGCCAGTGTAGTCTCTGGACTCACTGTAGTGCATACCCAGTGGTGCCAGTGTAATCTCAGGACTCACTGCAGTGCAGCTCCAGTTTGTGCCAGTGCAGTCTCTGGACTCACTGCAGTGCATCCCCACTGGTGCCAGTGCACTCTCTGGACTCACTGCAGTGCATCCCCAGTGGTGCCAGTGCACTCTCTGGAGGCACTGCAGTGTACCCCCAGTGGTGCCAGTGCACTCTCTGGACTCACTGAACTGCATCCCCAGTGGTGCCAGAGCAATCTCTGGACTCACTGCAGTGCATCCCCAGTGCTGCCAGTGCACTCTCTGGACTCACTGCACTGCATCGCCAGTGGTGCCAGTGCACTCTCTGGACTCACTGCACTGCATCCCCAGTGGTGCCAGTGCACTCTCTGCACTCAGTGCACTGCATCCCCAGTGGTGCCAGTGCACTCTCTGGACTCACTGCACTGCATCCCCAGTGGTGCCAGTGCACTCTCTGGAGTCACAGCACTGCATCAACAGTGGTGCCTCTGCACTCTCTGGAGTCACTGCACTGCATCCCCAGTGGTGCCAGTGCACTCTCTGGACTCAGTGTAGTGCATCCCCAGTGGTGCCAGTGCACTCTCTGGACTCACTGCACTGCATCCCCAGTAGTGCCAGTGCACTCTCTGGACTCACTGCACTGCATCCCCAGTGGTGCCAGTGCACTCTCTGGAATCACTGCAGTGCATCCCCAGTGGTGCCAGTGCACTCTCTGGAGTCACTGCACTGCACCCCAGTGGTGCCAGTGCACTCTCTGGACTCACTGCATTGCATCCCCAGTGGTGCCAGTGCACTCTCTGGACTCACTGCACTGCATCCCCAGTGGTGCCACTGCACTCTCTGGACTCACTGCACTGCATCACCAGTGGTGCCAGGGCACTCTCCGGACTCACTGCAGTGCATCCGCAGTGGTGCCAGTGCACTCCTTCGAGTCACTGCAGTGCATCCCCAGTGGTGCCAGTGCACTCTCTAGACTCACTGCAGTGCACCCCCAGTGCTGCCAGTGCACTCTCTGGACTCACTGCAGTGCATCCCCAGTGGTGCCAGTGCACTCTCTGGACTCACTGCACTGCATCCCCAGTGGTGCCAGTGCACTCTCCGGAATCACTGCACTACATCCCCAGTGGTGTCAGTACACTCTCTGGACTCACTGCAGTGCATACCCAGTGGTGCCCGTGCACTCTCTGGACTCACTGCAGTGCATCCCCAGTGGTGCCAGTGCACTCTCTGGACTCACTGCATTGCATCCCCAGTGGTGCCAGTGCACTCTCTGCACTCACTGCAGTGCATCCGCAGTGGTGCCAGTGCACTCTCTGGAGTCACTGCACTGCATCCCCAGTGGTGCCTGTGCAGTCTCTGGACTCACTACAGTTCATCCCCAGTGGAGCCAGTGCACTCTCTGGACTCACTGCACTGCATCCCCAGTGGTGCCAGTGCACTCTCTGGACTCACTGCACTCCATCCCCACTGGTGCCAGTCCACTCTCTGGACTCACTGCACTGCATCCCCAGTGGTGCCAGTGGACTCTCCGCACTCATGCACTGCATACCCAGTGGTGCCAGTGCACTCTCTGGACTCACTGCACTGCATGTACAGTGGTGCCAGTGCAGTCTCTGGACTCACTGCACTGCATCCCCAGTGGTGCCAGTGTAGTCTCTGGACTCACTGTAGTGCATCCCCAGTGGTGCCAGTGCAATCTCAGGACTCACTGCAGTGCAGCTCCAGTTGGTGCCAGTGCAGTCTCTGGACTCACTGCACTGCATCCCCAGTGGTGCCAGTGCACTCTCTGGACTCACTGCAGTGCATCCCCAGTGGTGCCTGTGCACTCTCTGGAGTCACTGCAGTGTATCCCCAGTGGTGCCAGTGCACTCTCTGGACTCACTGAACTGCATCCCCAGTTGTGCCAGAGCACTCTCTGGACTCACTGCAGTGCATTCCCAGTGCTGCCAGTGCACTCTCTGGACTCACTGCACTGCATCGCCAGTGGTGCCAGTGCACTCTCTGGACTCACTGCACTGCATCCCCAGTAGTGCCAGTGCACTCTCTGGACTCACTGCACTGCATCCCCAGTGGTGCCAGTGCACTCTCTGGAGTCACTGCACTGCATCCCCAGTGGTGCCAGTGCACTCTCTGGACTCACTGCATTGCATCCCCAGTGGTGCCAGTGCACTCTCTGGACTCACTGCACTGCATCCCCAGTGGTGCCACTGCACTCTCTGGACTCACTGCACTGCATCACCATTGGTGCCAGGGCACTCTCCGGACTCACTGCAGTGCATCCGCAGTGGTGCCAGTGCACTCTTTCGAGTCACTGCAGTTCATCCCCAGTGGTGCCAGTGCACTCTCTGGACTCACTGCAGTGCATCCCCAGTGGTGCCAGTGCACTCTCTGGACTCACTGCAGTGCATCCCCAGTGCTGCCAGTGCACTCTCTGGACTCACTGCAGTGCATCCCCAGTGGTGCCAGTGCACTCTCTGGACTCACTGCAGTGCATCCCCAGTGGTGCCAGTGCACTCTCTGGAGTCACAGCACTGCATCAACAGTGGTGCCTCTGCACTCTCTGGAGTCACTGCACTGCATCCCCAGTGGTGCCAGTGCACTCTCTGGACTCACTGCAGTGCACCCCCACTGGTGCCAGTGCACTCTCCGGAATCACTGCAGTGCATCCCCAGTGGTGCCAGTGCACTCTCTGGACTCACTGCGCTGCATCCACAGTGGTGCCAGTGTACTCTCTGGACTCACTGCATTGCATCCCCAGTGGTGCCAGTGCACTCTCTGGACTCACTGCACTGCATCCCCAGTGGTGCCAGGGCACTCTCTGGACTCACTGCAGTGCATCCCCAGTGGTGCCAGTGCACTCTCTGCCCTCACTGCAGTGCATCCCCAGTGGTGCCAGTGCACTCTCTGCACTCACTGCACTGCATCCCCAGTGGTGCCAGTGCAATCTCTGGGCTCACCGGGGTGCATCCCCAGTGGTGCCAGTGCACTCTCTGGATTCACTGCACTGCATCCCCAGTGGTGCCAGTGCACTCTCTGGACTCACTGCACTGCATCCCCAGTGGTGCCAGGGCACTCACTGCACTCACTGCACTGCATCCCCAGTGGTGCCAGTGCACTCTCTGGACTCACTGCACTGCAACCCCAGTGGTGCCAGTGCACTCTCTGGACTCACTGCAGTGCACCCCCACTGGTGCCAGTGCACTCTCTGGACTCACTGCACTGCATCCCCTGTGGTGCCAGTGCACTCTCTGGACTCACTGCACTGCATCCCGAAGGTGCCAGTGCGCTCTCTGGACTCAACTGCACTGCATCCCCAGTGCTGCCAGTCGACTCTCTGGACTCACTGCAGTGCATCCCCAGTGGTGCCAGTGCACTCTCTGGACTCACTGCAGTGCATCCCCAGTGGTGCCAGTGCACTCTCTGGACTCACTGCACTGCATCCCCAGTGGTGCCAGTGCACTCTCTGGACTCACTGCACTTCATCCCCAGTGGTGCCAGTGCACTCTCTGGACTCACTGCATTGCATCCCCAGTGGTGCCAGTGCACTCTCTGGACTCACTGCAGTGCATCCCCAGTGGTGCCACTGCACTCTCTGGACTCACTGCAGTGCATCCCCAGTGGTGCCAGTGCACTCTCTGCACTCACTGCACTGCATCACCAGTGGTGCCAGTGCACTCTCTGGACTCACTGCAGTGCATCCCCAGTGGTGCCAGTGCACTCTCTGGACTCACTGCACTGCAACCCCAGTGGTGCCAGTGCACTCTCTGGAGTCGCAGCACTGCATCAACAGTGGTGCCTCTGCACTCTCTGGAGTCACTGCACTGCATCCCCAGTGGTGCCAGTGCACTCTCTGGACTCACTGCAGTGCATCCCCAGTGGTGCCAGTGCACTCTCTGGACTCACTGCAGTGCATCCCCAGTGGTGCCAGTGCACTCTCTGGACTCACTGCACTGCATCCCCAGTGGTGCCAGTGTACTCTCTGGACTCACTGCACGTCATCACCAGTGGTGCCAGTGCACTCTCTGGACTCACTGCATTGCATCCCCAGTGGTGCCAGTGCACTCTCTGGACTCACTGCACTGCATCCCCAGTGGTGCCACTGCACTCTCTGGACTCACTGCACTGCATCCCCAGTGGTGCCAGTGCACTCTCTGGACTCACTGCACTTCATCCCCAGTGGTGCCAGTGCACTCTCTGGACTCACTGCATTGCATCCCCAGTGGTGCCAGTGCACTCTCTGGACTCACTGCACTGCATCCCCAGTGGTGCCACTGCGCTCTCTGGACTCACTGCACTGCATCACCATTGGTGCCAGGGCACTCTCCGGACTCACTGCAGTGTATCCGCAGTGGTGCCAGTGCACTCTTTCGATTCACTGCAGTGCATCCCCAGTGGTGCCAGTGCACTCTTTCGAGTCACTGCACTGCATCCCCATTAGTGCCAGTGCATTCTCAAGACTCATTGCAGTGCATCCCCAGTGGTGCCAATGCACTCTCTGCACTCACTGCACTGCATCCCCAGTGGTGCCAGTGCACTCTCTGGACTCACTGCACTGCATCCCCAGTGGTGCCAGTGCACTCTCTGGACTCACTGCACTGCATCCCCAGTGGTGCCAGTGCACTCTCTGCACTCACTGCAGTGCATCCCCAGTGGTGCCAGTGCACTCTCTCCACTCACTGCACTGCATCCCCAGTGGTGCCAGTGCACTCTCTGCACTCACTGCACTGCATCCCCGGTGTCCCAGAGCACTCTCTGGACTCACCGAGGTGCATCCCCAGTGGTGCCAGTGCACTCTCTGGACTCACCGCACTGCATCACCAGTGGTGCCAGTGCACTCTCTGGACTCACTGCAGTGCAGCCCCTGAGGTGCAAGTGTACTCTCTGGATCACTGCACTGCATCACCATTGGTGCCAGGGCACTCTCCGGACTCACTGCAGTGCATCCCCAGTGGTGCCAGTGCACTCTTTCGAGTCACTGCACTGCATCCCCAGTGGTGCCAGTGCATTCTCTGGACTCACTGCAGTGCATCCCCATTGGTGCCAGTGCAGTCTCTGGAGTCACTGCAGTGCATCCCCAGTGGTGCCAGTGCACTCTCTGGACGCACTGCACTGCATCCCCAGTGCTGACAGTGCACTCACTGGACTCACTGCACTGCATCCCCAGTGGTGCCAGTGCACTCTCTGGACTCACTGCAGTGTATCTTCTTTTGCGCCAGTGCACTCTCTGGACTCACTGCAGTGCATCCCCAGTGGTGCCAGTGCACTCTCTGGACTCACTGCACTGCATCCCCAGTGGTGCCACTGCACTCTCTGGATTCACTGCACAGCATCCCCAGAGGTGCCAGTGCACTCTCTGGACTCACTGCACTGCATCCCCAGTGGTGCCAGTGCACTCTCTGGACTCACTGCACTGCATCCCCAGTGGTGCCAGTACACTCTCTGGACTCACTGCAGTGCATCCCCAGTGGTGCCAGTGTACTCTCTGGACTCACTGCACTGCATCACCAGCGGTGCCAGTGCACTCTCTGGACTCACTGCAGTGCATGCCCAGTGGTGCCAGTGCACTTTCTGGAGTCACTGCACTGCATCCCCAGTGGTGCCAGTGCACTCTCTGGAGTCACTGCGCTGCATCCCCAGTGGTGCCAGTGCCCTCTGTGGACTCACTGCACTACATCCCCTGTGGGGCCAGTGTACTCTCTGGACTCAGTGCAGTGCATCCCCAGTGGTGCCAGTGCACTCTCTGGACTCACCGGGGTGCATCCCCAGTGGTGCCAGTGCACTCTGTGGACTCACCGGGGTGCATCCCCAGTGGTGCCAGTGCACTCTCTGGACTCACTGCAGTGCATCCCCAGTGGTGCCAGTGCACTCTCTGGACTCACTGCAGTGCTTCCGCATTGGTGCCAGTGCACTCTCTGCACTCACTGCACTGCATCAACAGTGGTGCCTCTGCACTCTCTGGAGTCACTGCACTGCATCCCCAGTGGTGCCAGTGCACTCTCTGGACTCACTGTAGTGCATCCCCAGTGGTGCCAGTGCACTCTCTGGACTCACTGCACTGCATCCCCAGTGGTGCCAGTGCACTCTCTGGACTCACTGCAGTGCATCCCTTGTGGTGCCTTTGCACTCTCAGGACTCACTGCACTGCATCCCCAGTGGTGCCAGTGCACTCTCTGGACTCAGTGCACTGCATCCCCAGTGGTGCCAGTGCACTCTCTGGACTCAGTGCACTGCATCCCCAATGGTGCCACTGCACTCTCTGGACTCACTGAACTGCATCCCCAGTGGTGCCAGTGCACTCTCTGCACTCACTGCACTGCATCCCCAGTGGTGCCAGTGCACTCTCTGAGCTCACTGCAGTGCATCCCCAGTGGTGCCAGTGTAGTCTCTGGACTCACAGCAGTGCATCCCCAGTGGTGCCAGTGCAACTACTGGACTCACTGCAGTGTAGCTCAGTGGTGCCAGTGCCCTCTCTGGACTCACTGCACTGCATCCCCAGTGGTGCCAGTGCACTCTCTGGACTCACTGCAGTGCATCACCAGTGGCGCCAGTGCACTCACTACACTCACTGCACTGCATCCCCAGTGGTGCCAGTGCACTCTCTGGACCCACTGCAGTGCATCCCCACTGTTGCCAGTGCACTCTCTGGACTCACTGCACTGCATCCCCAATGGTGCCACTGCACTCTCTGTAGTCACTGCGCTGCGTCCCCAGTGGTGCCAGGGCACTCTCTGGACTCACTGCAGTGTATCCCCTGTGGTGCCAGTGCACTCTGTGGACTCACTGCACTGCATCCCAGTGGTGCCAGTGCACTCTCTGCACTCACTGCACTGCATCACCAGTGGTGCCAGTGTACTCTCTGGACTCACTGCAGTGCATCCCCACTGGTGCCAGTGCACTCTCTGGAGTCACTGCACTGCATCCCCAGTGCTGCCAGTGCACTCTCTGGACTCACTGCAGTGCATCCCCAGTGGTGCCAGTGCACTCTCTGGACTCACTGCACTGCATCCCCAGTGGTGCCACTGCACTCTCTGGACTCACTGCACTGCATCACCATTGGTGCCAGGGCACTCTCCGGACTCACTGCAGTGCATCCGCAGTGGTGCCAGTGCACTCTTTCGAGTCACTGGACTGCATCCCCAGTGGTGCCAGTGCACTCTCTGGACTCACTGCACTGCATCCCCAATGGTGCCAGTGCACTCTCTGGACTCACTGCATTGCATCCCCAGTGGTGCCAGTGCACTCTCTGGAATCACTGCAGTGCATCCCCAGTGGTGCCAGTGCACTCTCTGTACTCACTGCACTGCATCACCTGTGGTGCCAGTGCACTCTCTGGACTCACTGCAGTGCATCCCCAGTGGTGCCAGTGCACTCTCTGAACTCACCGCACTGCATCCCCAGTGGTGTCAGTGCACTCTCTGGACTCACTGTAGTGCATCCCCAGTGGTGCCAGTGCACTCTGTGGACTCATCGCATTGCATCCCCAGTGGTGCCAGTGCACTCTCTGGACTCACTGCAGTGCATCCCCAGTGGTGCCAGTGCACTCTCTGGAATCACTGCAGTGCATCCCCAGTGGTGCCAGTGCACTCTCTGGACTCACTGCACTGCATCACCTGTGGTGCCAGTGCACTCTCTGGACTCACTGCAGTGCATCCCCAGTGGTGCCAGTGCACTCTCTGAACTCACCGCACTGCATCCCCAGTAGTGTCAGTGCACTCTCTGAACTCACTGCACTGCATCCCCTGTGGTGCCAGTGCACTCTGTGGACTCATCGCATTGCATCCCCAGTGGTGCCAGTGCACTCTCTGGACTCACTGCACTGCATCCCCACTGGTGCCAGTGCACTCTCTGCCCTCACTGCAGTGCATCCCCAGTGGTGCCAGTGCACTCTCTGCCCTCACTGCACTGCATCCCCAGTGGTGCCAGTGCACTCTCTGGACTCACTGCACTGCATCCCCAGTGGTGCCAGTGCACTCTCTGGACTCACTGCAGTGCATCCGCAGTGGTGCCACTGCACTCTCTGGACTCACTGCACTGCATCCCCAGTAGTGCCAGTGCACTCTGTGGACTCACTGCGCTGCATCCCCAGTGGTGCCAGTGCACTCTCTGGACTCACTGCACTGCATCCCCAGTGCTGCCAGTGCACTCTCCGGAATCACTGTACTACATCCCCAGTGGTGTCAGTGCACTCTCTGGACTCACTGCAGTGCATCCCCAGTGGTGCCCGTGCACTCTCTGGACTCACTGCACTGCATCCCCAGTGGTGCCAGGGCACTCTCTGGACTCACTGCACTCCATCCCCACTGGTGCCAGTCCACTCTCTGGACTCATTGCACTGCATCCCCAGTGGTGCCAGTGGACTCTCTGCACTCATGCACTGCATACCCAGTGGTGCCAGTGCACTCTTTGGACTCACTGCACTGCATGAACAGTGGTGCCAGTGCACTCTCTGGACTCACTGCACTGCATCCACAGTGGTGCCAGTGTAGTCTCTGGACTCACTGTAGTGCATCCCCAGTGGTGCCAGTGCAATCTCAGGACTCACTGCAGTGCAGCTCCAGTGGTGCCAGTACAGTCTCTGGACTCACTGCACTGCATCCCCAGTGGTGCCAGTGCACTCTCTGGACTCACTGCAGTGCATCCCCAGTGGTGCCAGTGCACTCTATGGAGTCACTGCAGTGTATCCCCAGTGGTGCCAGTGCACTCTCTGGGCTCACTGAACTGCATCCCCAGTGGTGCCAGAGCACTCTCTGGACTCACTGCAGTGCATCCCCAGTGCTGCCAGTGCACTCTCTGGACTCACTGCACTGCATCGCCAGTGGTGCCAGTGCACTCTCAGGACTCACTGCACTGCATCACCAGTGGTGCCAGTGCACTCTCTGGACTCAGTGCACTGCATCCCCAGTGGTGCCAGTGCACTCTCTGGACTCACTGCACTGCATCCCCAGTGGTGCCAGTGCACTCTCTGGACTCACTGCACTGCATCCCCAGTGGTGCCACTGCACTCTCTGGACTCACTGCACTGCATCACCATTGGTGCCAGGGCACTCTCCGGACTCACTGCAGTGCATCCGCAGTGGTGCCAGTGCACTCTTTCGAGTCACTGCACTGCATCCCCAGTGGTGCCAGTGCACTCTTTGGAGTCACTGCACTGCATCCCCAGTGGTGCCAGTGCACTCTCTGGACTCACTGCAGTGCATCCCCAGTGGTGCCAGTGCACTCTCTGGAATCACTGCAGTGCATCCCCAGTGGTGCCAGTGCACTCTCTGTACTCACTGCACTGCATCACCTGTGGTGCCAGTGCACTCTCTGGACTCACTGCAGTGCATCCCCAGTGGTGCCAGTGCACTCTCTGGACTCACTGCACTGCATCCCCAGTGGTGCCAGTGCACTCTCTGCCCTCACTGCAGTGCATCCCCAGTGGTGCCAGTGCACTCTCTGCCCTCACTGCACTGCATCCCCAGTGGTGCCAGTGCACTCTCTGCACTCACTGCACTGCATCCCCAGTGGTGCCAGTGCACTCTCTGGACTCACTGCAGTGCATCCCCAGTGGTGCCAGTGCACTCTATGGAGTCACTGCAGTGTATCCCCAGTGGTGCCAGTGCACTCTCTGGGCTCACTGAACTGCATCCCCAGTGGTGCCAGAGCACTCTCTGGACTCACTGCAGTGCATCCCCAGTGCTGCCAGTGCACTCTCTGGACTCACTGCACTGCATCGCCAGTGGTGCCAGTGCACTCTCAGGACTCACTGCACTGCATCACCAGTGGTGCCAGTGCACTCTCTGGACTCAGTGCACTGCATCCCCAGTGGTGCCAGTGCACTCTCTGGACTCACTGCATTGCATCCCCAGTGGTGCCAGTGCACTCTCTGGACTCACTGCACTGCATCCCCAGTGGTGCCACTGCACTCTCTGGACTCACTGCACTGCATCACCATTGGTGCCAGGGCACTCTCCGGACTCACTGCAGTGCATCCGCAGTGGTGCCAGTGCACTCTTTCGAGTCACTGCACTGCATCCCCAGTGGTGCCAGTGCACTCTTTGGAGTCACTGCACTGCATCCCCAGTGGTGCCAGTGCACTCTCTGGACTCACTGCAGTGCATCCCCAGTGGTGCCAGTGCACTCTCTGTACTCACTGCACTGCATCACCTGTGGTGCCAGTGCACTCTCTGGACTCACTGCAGTGCATCCCCAGTGGTGCCAGTGCACTCTCTGGACTCACTGCACTGCATCCCCAGTGGTGCCAGTGCACTCTCTGCCCTCACTGCAGTGCATCCCCAGTGGTGCCAGTGCACTCTCTGCCCTCACTGCACTGCATCCCCAGTGGTGCCAGTGCACTCTCTGCACTCACTGCACTGCATCCCCAGTGGTGCCAGTGCACTCTCTGGACTCACTGCACTGCATCCCCAGTGGTGCCAGTGCACTCTCTGCACTCACTGCAGTGCATCCGCAGTGGTGCCACTGAACTCTCTGGACTCACTGCACTGCATCCCCAGTAGTGCCAGTGCACTCTCTGGACTCACTGCGCTGCATCCCCAGTGGTGCCAGTGCACTCTCTGGACTCACTGCACTGCATCCCCAGTGGTGCCAATGCACTCTCTGCACTCACTGCACTGCATTCCCAGTGGTGCCAGTGCACTCTCTGGACTCACTGCAGTGCATCCCCAGTGGTGCCAGTGCACTCTCTGCACTCACTGCACTGCAACCCCAGTGGTGCCAGTGCACTCTCTGGACTCACCGCACTGCATCCCCAGTGGTGCCAGTGCACTCTCTGGACTCACTGCACTGCATCCCCAAGGTGCCAGTGCACTCTCTGGACTCACTGCACTGCATCCCCAGTGGTGCCAGTGCACTCTCTGCACTCATGCACTGCATACCCAGTGGTGCCAGTCCACTCTCTGGACTCACTGCACTGCATCCCCAGTGGTGCCAGTGCACTCTCTGCACTCATGCACTGCATACCCAGTGGTGCCAGTGCACTCTTTGGACTCACTGTACTGCATCCCAGATGGTGCCAGTGCACTCTCTGGACTCACTGCACTGCATCCCCAGTGGTGCCAGTGCACTCTCTGGACTCACTGCACTGCATCCCCAGTGGTGCCAATGCACTCTCTGCACTCACTGCACTGCATCCCCAGTGGTGCCAGTGCACTATCTGGACTCATTGCAGTGCATCCCCAGTGGTGCCAGTGCACTCTCTGAGTCACTGCACTGCATTCCCAGTGGTGCCAGTGCACTCTCTGGACTCACTGCAGTGCATCCCCAGTGGTGCCAGTGCACTCTCTGGACTCACTGCACTGCAACCCCAGTGGTGCCAGTGCACTCTCTGGACTCACCGCACTGCATCCCCAGTGGTGCCAGTGCACTCTCTGGACTCACTGCACTGCATCCCCAAGGTGCCAGTCCACTCTCTGGACTCACTGCACTGCATCCCCAGTGGTGCCAGTGCACTCTCTGCACTCATGCACTGCATACCCAGTGGTGCCAGTCCACTCTCTGGACTCACTGCACTGCATCCCCAGTGGTGCCAGTGCACTCTCTGCACTCATGCACTGCATACCCAGTGGTGCCAGTGCACTCTTTGGACTCACTGTACTGCATCCCAGGTGGTGCCAGTGCACTCTCTGGACTCACTGCACTGCATCCCCAGTGGTGCCAGTGTAGTCTCTGGACTCACTGTAGTGCATCCCCAGTGGTGCCAGTGCACTCTTTCGAGTCACTGCACTGCATCCCCAGTGGTGCCAGTGCACTCTCTGTACTCACTGCACTGCATCCCCAGTGGTGCCAGTGCACTCTCTGGACTCACTGCAGTGCATCCCCAGTGGTGCCAGTGCACTCTCTGGAATCACTGCAGTGCATCCCCAGTGGTGCCAGTGCACTCTCTGTACTCACTGCACTGCATCACCTGTGGTGCCAGTGCACTCTCTGGACTCACTGCAGTGCATCCCCAGTGGTGCCAGTGCACTCTCTGAACTCACCGCACTGCATCCCCAGTGGTGTCAGTGCACTCTCTGGACTCACTGCACTGCATCCCCTGTGGTGCCAGTGCACTCTGTGGACTCATCGCATTGCATCCCCAGTGGTGCCAGTGCACTCTCTGGACTCACTGCACTGCATCCCCAGTGGTGCCAGTGCACTCTCTGCCCTCACTGCACTGCATCCCCAGTGGTGCCAGTGCACTCTCTGCACTCACTGCACTGCATTCCCAGTGGTGCCAGTGCACTCTCTGGACTCACTGCACTGCATCCCCAGTGGTGCCAGTGCACTCTCTGCACTCACTGCAGTGCATCCGCAGTGGTGCCACTGCACTCTCTGGACTCACTGCACTGCATCCCCAGTAGTGCCAGTGCACTCTGTGGACTCACTGCACTGCATCCCCAGTGGTGCCAATGCACTCTCTGCACTCACTGCACTGCATCCCCAGTGGTGCCAGTGCACTATCTGGACTCATTGCAGTGCATCCCCAGTGGTGCCAGTGCACTCTCTGGGTCACTGCACTGCATTCCCAGTGGTGCCAGTGCACTCTCTGGACTCACTGCAGTGCATCCCCACTGGTGCCAGTGCACTCTCTGGACTCACTGCACTGCAACCCCAGTGGTGCCAGTGCACTCTCTGGACTCACCGCACTGCATCCCCAGTGGTGCCAGTGCACTCTCTGGACTCACTGCACTGCATCCCCAAGGTGCCAGTGCACTCTCTGGACTCAACTGCACTGCATCCCCAGTGGTGCCCGTGCACTCTCTGGACTCACTGGAGTGCATCCCCAGTGGTGCCAGTGCACTCTCTGGAATCACTGCATTGCATGCCCAGTGGTGCCAGTGCACTCTCTGCACTCACTGCACTGCATCCCCAGTGGTGCCAGTGCACTCTCTGGACTCACTGCACTGCATCCCCAGTGGTGCCTGTGCAGTCTCTGGACTCACTACAGTTCATCCCCAGTGGAGCCAGTGCACTCTCTGGACTCATGCACTGCATACCCAGTGGTGCCAGTGCACTCTTTGGACTCACTGTACTGCATCCCAGGTGGTGCCAGTGCACTCTCTGGACTCACTGCACTGCATCCCCAGTGGTGCCAGTGTAGTCTGTGGACTCACTGTAGTGCATCCCCAGTGGTGCCAGTGTAATCTCAGGACTCACTGCAGTGCAGCTCCAGTTGGTGCCAGTGCAGTCTCTGGACTCACTGCAGTGCATCCCCACTGGTGCCAGTGCACTCTCTGGACTCACTGCAGTGCATCCCCAGTGGTGCCAGTGCACTCTCTGGAGGCACTGCAGTGTACCCCCAGTGGTGCCAGTGCACTCTCTGGACTCACTGAACTGCATCCCCAGTGGTGCCAGAGCAATCTCTGGACTCACTGCAGTGCATCCCCAGTGCTGCCAGTGCACTCTCTGGACTCACTGCACTGCATCGCCAGTGGTGCCAGTGCACTCTCTGGACTCACTGCACTGCATCCCCAGTGGTGCCAGTGCACTCTCTGCACTCAGTGCACTGCATCCCCAGTGGTGCCAGTGCACTCTCTGGACTCACTGCACTGCATCCCCAGTGGTGCCAGTGCACTCTCTGGAGTCACAGCACTGCATCCCCAGTGGTGCCTCTGCACTCTCTAGAGTCAGTGCACTGCATCCCCAGTGGTGCCAGTGCACTCTCTGGACTCAGTGTAGTGCATCCCCAGTGGTGCCAGTGCACTCTCTGGACTCACTGCACTGCATCCCCAGTAGTGCCAGTGCACTCTCTGGACTCACTGCACTGCATCCCCAGTGGTGCCAGTGCACTCTCTGGAATCACTGCAGTGCATCCCCAGTGGTGCCAGTGCACTCTCTGGAGTCACTGCACTGCACCCCAGTGGTGCCAGTGAACTCTCTGGACTCACTGCATTGCATCCCCAGTGGTGCCAGTGCACTCTCTGGACTCACTGCACTGCATCCCCAGTGGTGCCACTGCACTCTCTGGACTCACTGCACTGCATCACCAGTGGTGCCAGGACACTCTCCGGACTCACTGCAGTGCATCCGCAGTGGTGCCAGTGCACTCCTTCGAGTCACTGCAGTGCATCCCCAGTGGTGCCAGTGCACTCTCTAGACTCACTGCAGTGCACCCCCAGTGCTGCCAGTGCACTCTCTGGACTCACTGCAGTGCATCCCCAGTGGTGCCAGTGCACTCTCTGGACTCACTGCACTGCATCCCCAGTGGTGCCAGTGCACTCTCCGGACTCACTGTACTACATCCCCAGTGGTGTCAGTACACTCTCTGGACTCACTGCAGTGCATACCCAGTGGTGCCCGTGCACTCTCTGGACTCACTGCAGTGCATCCCCAGTGGTGCCAGTGCACTCTCTGGACTCACTGCATTGCATCCCCAGTGGTGCCAGTGCACTCTCTGCACTCACTGCAGTGCATCCGCAGTGGTGCCAGTGCACTCTCTGGAGTCACTGCACTGCATCCCCAGTGGTGCCTGTGCAGTCTCTGGACTCACTACAGTTCATCCCCAGTGGAGCCAGTGCACTCTCTGGACTCACTGCACTGCATCCCCAGTGGTGCCAGTGCACTCTCTGGACTCACTGCACTCCATCCCCAGTGGTGCCAGTCCACTCTCTGGACTCACTGCACTGCATCCCCAGTGGTGCCAGTGGACTCTCCGCACTCATGCACTGCATACCCAGTGGTGCCAGTGCACTCTCTGGACTCACTGCACTGCATGTACAGTGGTGCCAGTGCACTCTCTGGACTCACTGCACTGCATCCCCAGTGGTGCCAGTGTAGTCTCTGGACTCACTGTAGTGCATCCCCAGTGGTGCCAGTGCAATCTCAGGACTCACTGCAGTGCAGCTCCAGTTGGTGCCAGTGCAGTCTCTGGACTCACTGCACTGCATCCCCAGTGGTGCCAGTGCACTCTCTGGACTCACTGCAGTGCATCCCCAGTGGTGCCAGTGCACTCTCTGGACTCACTGCAGTGCATCCCCAGTAGTGCCAGTGCACTCTCTGGACTCACTGCACTGCATCCCCAGTGGTGCCAGTGCACTCTCTGGAGTCACTGCACTGCATCCCCAGTGGTGCCAGTGCACTCTCTGGACTCACTGCATTGCATCCCCAGTGGTGCCAGTGCACTCTCTGGACTCACTGCACTGCATCCCCAGTGGTGCCACTGCACTCTCTGGACTCACTGCACTGCATCACCATTGGTGGCAGGGCACTCTCCGGACTCACTGCAGTGCATCCGCAGTGGTGCCAGTGCACTCTTTCGAGTCACTGCAGTTCATCCCCAGTGGTGCCAGTGCACTCTCTGGACTCACTGCAGTGCATCCCCA
This sequence comes from Anser anser, assembly GCF_964211835.1. NCBI lineage: Eukaryota > Metazoa > Chordata > Aves > Anseriformes > Anatidae > Anser > Anser anser. The sequence goes on along the minus strand of NW_028153461.1, from coordinate 127,001 downwards.
GTGGTGCCAGTGCACTCTCTGGACTCACTGCAGTGCATCCCCAGTGCTGCCAGTGCACTCTCTGGACTCACTGCAGTGCATCCCCAGTGGTGCCAGTGCACTCTCTGGAGTCACAGCACTGCATCAACAGTGGTGCCTCTGCACTCTCTGGAGTCACTGCACTGCATCCCCAGTGGTGCCAGTGCACTCTCTGGACTCACTGCAGTGCACCCCCACTGGTGCCAGTGCACTCTCTGGACTCACTGCACTGCATCCCCAGTGGTGCCAGTGCACTCTCTGGACTCACTGCGCTGCATCCACAGTGGTGCCAGTGTACTCTCTGGACTCACTGCATTGCATCCCCAGTGGTGCCAGTGCACTCTCTGGACTCACTGCACTGCATCCCCAGTGGTGCCAGGGCACTCTCTGGACTCACTGCAGTGCATCCCCAGTGGTGCCAGTGCACTCTCTGCCCTCACTGCAGTGCATCCCCAGTGGTGCCAGTGCACTCTCTGCACTCACTGCACTGCATCCCCAGTGGTGCCAGTGCAATCTCTGGGCTCACCGGGGTGCATCGCCAGTGGTGCCAGTGCACTCTCTGGATTCACTGCACTGCATCCCCAGTGGTGCCAGTGCACTCTCTGGACTCACTGCACTGCATCCCCAGTGGTGCCAGGGCACTCTCTGCACTCACTGCACTGCATCCCCAGTGGTGCCAGTGCACTCTCTGGACTCACTGCACTGCAACCCCAGTGGTGCCAGTGCACTCTCTGGACTCACTGCAGTGCACCCCCACTGGTGCCAGTGCACTCTCTGGACTCACTGCACTGCATCCCCAGTGGTGCCAGTGCACTCTCTGGACTCACTGCACTGCATCCCCAAGGTGCCAGTGCACTCTCTGGACTCAACTGCACTGCATACCCAGTGCTGCCAGTCGACTCTCTGGACTCACTGCAGTGCATCCCCAGTGGTGCCAGTGCACTCTCTGGACTCACTGCAGTGCATCCCCAGTGGTGCCAGTGCACTCTCTGGACTCACTGCACTGCATCCCCAGTGGTGCCAGTGCACTCTCTGGACTCACTGCACTTCATCCCCAGTGGTGCCAGTGCACTCTCTGGACTCACTGCATTGCATCCCCAGTGGTGCCAGTGCACTCTCTGGACTCACTGCACTGCATCCCCAGTGGTGCCACTGCACTCTCTGGACTCACTGCAGTGCATCCCCAGTGGTGCCAGTGCACTCTCTGCACTCACTGAACTGCATCACCAGTGGTGCCAGTGCACTCTCTGGACTCACTGCAGTGCATCCCCAGTGGTGCCAGTGCACTCTCTGGACTCACTGCACGGCAACCCCAGTGGTGCCAGTGCACTCTCTGGAGTCGCAGCACTGCATCAACAGTGGTGCCTCTGCACTCTCTGGAGTCACTGCACTGCATCCCCAGTGGTGCCAGTGCACTCTCTGGACTCACTGCAGTGCATCCCCAGTGGTGCCAGTGCACTCTCTGGACTCACTGCAGTGCATCCCCAGTGGTGCCAGTGCACTCTCTGGACTCACTGCACTGCATCCCCAGTGGTGCCAGTGTACTCTCTGGACTCACTGCACGTCATCACCAGTGGTGCCAGTGCACTCTCTGGACTCACTGCATTGCATCCCCAGTGGTGCCAGTGCACTCTCTGGACTCACTGCACTGCATCCCCAGTGGTGCCACTGCACTCTCTGGACTCACTGCACTGCATCCCCAGTGGTGCCAGTGCACTCTCTGGACTCACTGCACTTCATCCCCAGTGGTGCCAGTGCACTCTCTGGACTCACTGCATTGCATCCCCAGTGGTGCCAGTGCACTCTCTGGACTCACTGCACTGCATCCCCAGTGGTGCCACTGCGCTCTCTGGACTCACTGCACTGCATCACCATTGGTGCCAGGGCACTCTCCGGACTCACTGCAGTGCATCCGCAGTGGTGCCAGTGCACTCTTTCGATTCACTGCAGTGCATCCCCAGTGGTGCCAGTGCACTCTCTGGACTCACTGCACTGCATCCCCAGTGGTGCCAGTGCACTCTCTGCACTCACTGCACTGCATCCCCAGTGTTCCCAGAGCACTCTCTGGACTCACTGCAGTGCATCCCCAGTGGTGCCAGTGCACTCTCTGGACTCACTGCAGTGCATCCCCACTGGTGCCAGTGCACTCTCTGGACTCACTGCACTGCATCCCCAGTGGTGCCACTGCACTCTCTGGACTCACTGCACTGCATCACCATTGGTGCCAGTGCACTCTCCGGACTCACTGCAGTGCATCCGCAGTGGTGCCAGTGCACTCTTTCGAGTCACTGCACTGCATCCCCATTAGTGCCAGTGCATTCTCAAGACTCATTGCAGTGCATCCCCAGTGGTGCCAATGCACTCTCTGCACTCACTGCACTGCATCCCCAGTGGTGCCAGTGCACTCTCTGGACTCACTGCACTGCATCCCCAGTGGTGCCAGTGCACTCTCTGGACTCACTGCACTGCATCCCCAGTGGTGCCAGTGCACTCTCTGCACTCACTGCAGTGCATCCCCAGTGGTGCCAGTGCACTCTCTCCACTCACTGCACTGCATCCCCAGTGGTGCCAGTGCACTCTCTGCACTCACTGCACTGCATCCCCGGTGTCCCAGAGCACTCTCTGGACTCACCGAGGTGCATCCCCAGTGGTGCCAGTGCACTCTCTGGACTCACCGCACTGCATCACCAGTGGTGCCAGTGCACTCTCTGGACTCACTGCAGTGCAGCCCCTGAGGTGCCAGTGTACTCTCTGGATCACTGCACTGCATCACCATTGGTGCCAGGGCACTCTCCGGACTCACTGCAGTGCATCCCCAGTGGTGCCAGTGCACTCTTTCGAGTCACTGCACTGCATCCCCAGTGGTGCCAGTGCATTCTCTGGACTCACTGCAGTGCATCCCCATTGGTGCCAGTGCAGTCTCTGGAGTCACTGCAGTGCATCCCCAGTGGTGCCAGTGCACTCTCTGGACTCACTGCACTGCATCCCCAGTGCTGACAGTGCACTCACTGGACTCACTGCACTGCATCCCCAGTGGTGCCAGTGCACTCTCTGGACTCACGGCACTGCATCCCCAGTGGTGCCAGTGCACTCTCTGGATTCACTGCACAGCATCCCCAGAGGTGCCAGTGCACTCTCTGGACTCACTGCACTGCATCCCCAGTGGTGCCAGTGCACTCTCTGGACTCACTGCACTGCATCCCCAGTGGTGCCAGTACACTCTCTGGACTCACTGCAGTGCATCCCCAGTGGTGCCAGTGTACTCTCTGGACTCACTGCACTGCATCACCAGCGGTGCCAGTGCACTCTCTGGACTCACTGCAGTGCATCCCCAGTGGTGCCAGTGCACTTTCTGGAGTCACTGCACTGCATCCCCAGTGGTGCCAGTGCACTCTCTGGAGTCACTGCGCTGCATCCCCAGTGGTGCCAGTGCCCTCTGTGGACTCACTGCACTACATCCCCTGTGGGGCCAGTGTACTCTCTGGACTCAGTGCAGTGCATCCCCAGTGGTGCCAGTGCACTCTCTGGACTCACCGGGGTGCATCCCCAGTGGTGCCAGTGCACTCTGTGGACTCACCGGGGTGCATCCCCAGTGGTGCCAGTGCACTCTCTGGACTCACTGCAGTGCATCCCCAGTGCTGCCAGTGCACTCTCTGGACTCACTGCAGTGCTTCCGCACTGGTGCCAGTGCACTCTCTGCACTCACTGCACTGCATCAACAGTGGTGCCTCTGCACTCTCTGGAGTCACTGCACTGCATCCCCAGTGGTGCCAGTGCACTCTCTGGACTCACTGTAGTGCATCCCCAGTGGTGCCAGTGCACTCTCTGGACTCACTGCACTGCATCCCCAGTGGTGCCAGTGCACTCTCTGGACTCACTGCAGTGCATCCCTTGTGGTGCCTTTGCACTCTCAGGACTCACTGCACTGCATCCCCAGTGGTGCCAGTGCACTCTCTGGAGTCATTTCAGTGCATCCCCAGTGGTGCCAGTGCACTCTCTGGACTCAGTGCACTGCATCCCCAATGGTGCCACTGCACTCTCTGGACTCACTGCACTGCATCCCCAGTGGTGCCAGTGCACTCTCTGCACTCACTGCACTGCATCCCCAGTGGTGCCAGTGCACTCTCTGAGCTCACTGCAGTGCATCCCCAGTGGTGCCAGTGTAGTCTCTGGACTCACAGCAGTGCATCCCCAGTGGTGCCAGTGCAACTACTGGACTCACTGCAGTGTAGCTCAGTGGTGCCAGTGCCCTCTCTGGACTCACTGCACTGCATCCCCAGTGGTGCCAGTGCACTCTCTGGACTCACTGCAGTGCATCCCCAGTGGCGCCAGTGCACTCACTGCACTCACTGCACTGCATCCCCAGTGGTGCCAGTGCACTCTCTGGACCCACTGCAGTGCATCCCCACTGGTGCCAGTGCACTCTCTGGACTCACTGCACTGCATCCCCAATGGTGCCACTGCACTCTCTGTAGTCACTGCACTGCGTCCCCAGTGGTGCCAGTGCACACTCTGGACTCACTGCAGTGTATCCCCTGTGGTGCCAGTGCACTCTGTGCACTCACTGCACTGCATCCCAGTGGTGCCAGTGCACTCTCTGCACTCACTGCACTGCATCACCAGTGGTGCCAGTGTACTCTCTGGACTCACTGCAGTGCATCCCCAGTGGTGCCAGTGCACTCTCTGGACTCACTGCACTGCATCCCCAGTGCTGCCAGTGCACTCTCTGGACTCACTGCAGTGCATCCCCAGTGGTGCCAGTGCACTCTCTGGACTCACTGCACTGCATCCCCAGTGGTGCCACTGCACTCTCTGGACTCACTGCACTGCATCACCATTGGTGCCAGGGCACTCTCCGGACTCACTGCAGTGCATCCGCAGTGGTGCCAGTGCACTCTTTCGAGTCACTGCACTGCATCCCCAGTGGTGCCAGTGCACTCTCTGGACTCACTGCACTGCATCCCCAATGGTGCCAGTGCACTCTCTGGACTCACTGCAGTGCATCCCCAGTGGTGCCAGTGCACTCTCTGGAATCACTGCAGTGCATCCCCAGCGGTGCCAGTGCACTCTCTGTACTCACTGCACTGCATCACCTGTGGTGCCAGTGCACTCTCTGGACTCACTGCAGTGCATCCCCAGTGGTGCCAGTGCACTCTCTGAACTCACCGCACTGCATCCCCAGTGGTGTCAGTGCACTCTCTGGACTCACTGTAGTGCATCCCCAGTGGTGCCAGTGCACTCTGTGGACTCATCGAATTGCATCCCCAGTGGTGCCAGTGCACTCTCTGGACTCACTGCAGTGCATCCCCAGTGGTGCCAGTGCACTCTCTGGAATCACTGCAGTGCATCCCCAGTGGTGCCAGTGCACTCTCTGTACTCACTGCACTGCATCACCTGTGGTGCCAGTGCACTCTCTGGACTCACTGCAGTGCATCCCCAGTGGTGCCAGTGCACTCTCTGAACTCACCGCACTGCATCCCCAGTAGTGTCAGTGCACTCTCTGAACTCACTGCACTGCATCCCCTGTGGTGCCAGTGCACTCTGTGGACTCATCGCATTGCATCCCCAGTGGTGCCAGTGCACTCTCTGGACTCACTGCACTGCATCCCCAGTGGTGCCAGTGCACTCTCTGCCCTCACTGCAGTGCATCCCCAGTGGTGCCAGTGCACTCTCTGCCCTCACTGCACTGCATCCCCAGTGGTGCCAGTGCACTCTCTGGACTCACTGCACTGCATCCCCAGTGGTGCCAGTGCACTCTCTGGACTCACTGCAGTGCATCCGCAGTGGTGCCACTGCACTCTCTGGACTCACTGCACTGCATCCCCAGTAGTGCCAGTGCACTCTGTGGACTCACTGCGCTGCATCCCCAGTGGTGCCAGTGCACTCTCTGGACTCACTGCACTGCATCCCTAGTGGTGCCAGTGCACTCTCCGGAATCACTGTACTACATCCCCAGTGGTGTCAGTGCACTCTCTGGACTCACTGCAGTGCATCCCCAGTGGTGCCCGTGCACTCTCTGGACTCACTGCACTGCATCCCCAGTGGTGCCAGGGCACTCTCTGGACTCACTGCACTCCATCCCCACTGGTGCCAGTCCACTCTCTGGACTCATTGCACTGCATCCCCAGTGGTGCCAGTGGACTCTCTGCACTCATGCACTGCATACCCAGTGGTGCCAGTGCACTCTTTGGACTCACTGCACTGCATGAACAGTGGTGCCAGTGCACTCTCTGGACTCACTGCACTGCATCCACAGTGGTGCCAGTGTAGTCTCTGGACTCACTGTAGTGCATCCCCAGTGGTGCCAGTGCAATCTCAGGACTCACTGCAGTGCAGCTCCAGTGGTGCCAGTGCAGTCTCTGGACTCACTGCACTGCATCCCCAGTGGTGCCAGTGCACTCTCTGGACTCACTGCAGTGCATCCCCAGTGGTGCCAGTGCACTCTATGGAGTCACTGCAGTGTATCCCCAGTGGTGCCAGTGCACTCTCTGGGCTCACTGAACTGCATCCCCAGTGGTGCCAGAGCACTCTCTGGACTCACTGCAGTGCATCCCCAGTGCTGCCAGTGCACTCTCTGGACTCACTGCACTGCATCCCCAGTGGTGCCAGTGCACTCTCAGGACTCACTGCACTGCATCACCAGTGGTGCCAGTGCACTCTCTGGACTCAGTGCACTGCATCCCCAGTGGTGCCAGTGCACTCTCTGGACTCACTGCATTTCATCCCCAGTGGTGCCAGTGCACTCTCTGGACTCACTGCACTGCATCCCCAGTGGTGCCACTGCACTCTCTGGACTCACTGCACTGCATCACCATTGGTGCCAGGGCACTCTCCGGACTCACTGCAGTGCATCCGCAGTGGTGCCAGTGCACTCTTTCGAGTCACTGCACTGCATCCCCAGTGGTGCCAGTGCACTCTCTGGACTCACTGCAGTGCATCCGCAGTGGTGCCACTGCACTCTCTGGACTCACTGCACTGCATCCCCAGTAGTGCCAGTGCACTCTGTGGACTCACTGCGCTGCATCCCCAGTGGTGCCAGTGCACTCTCTGGACTCACTGCACTGCATCCCCAGTGGTGCCAGTGCACTCTCCGGAATCACTGTACTACATCCCCAGTGGTGTCAGTGCACTCTCTGGACTCACTGCAGTGCATCCCCAGTGGTGCCCGTGCACTCTCTGGACTCACTGCACTGCATCCCCAGTGGTGCCAGGGCACTCTCTGGACTCACTGCACTCCATCCCCACTGGTGCCAGTCCACTCTCTGGACTCATTGCACTGCATCCCCAGTGGTGCCAGTGGACTCTCTGCACTCATGCACTGCATACCCAGTGGTGCCAGTGCACTCTTTGGACTCACTGCACTGCATGAACAGTGGTGCCAGTGCACTCTCTGGACTCACTGCACTGCATCCACAGTGGTGCCAGTGTAGTCTCTGGACTCACTGTAGTGCATCCCCAGTGGTGCCAGTGCAATCTCAGGACTCACTGCAGTGCAGCTCCAGTGGTGCCAGTGCAGTCTCTGGACTCACTGCACTGCATCCCCAGTGGTGCCAGTGCACTCTCTGGACTCACTGCAGTGCATCCCCAGTGGTGCCAGTGCACTCTATGGAGTCACTGCAGTGTATCCCCAGTGGTGCCAGTGCACTCTCTGGGCTCACTGAACTGCATCCCCAGTGGTGCCAGAGCACTCTCTGGACTCACTGCAGTGCATCCCCAGTGCTGCCAGTGCACTCTCTGGACTCACTGCAGTGCATCCCCAGTGGTGCCAGTGCACTCTCAGGACTCACTGCACTGCATCACCAGTGGTGCCAGTGCACTCTCTGGACTCAGTGCACTGCATCCACAGTGGTGCCAGTGCACTCTCTGGACTCACTGCATTTCATCCCCAGTGGTGCCAGTGCACTCTCTGGACTCACTGCACTGCATCCCCAGTGGTGCCACTGCACTCTCTGGACTCACTGCACTGCATCACCATTGGTGCCAGGGCACTCTCCGGACTCACTGCAGTGCATCCGCAGTGGTGCCAGTGCACTCTTTCGAGTCACTGCACTGCATCCCCAGTGGTGCCAGTGCACGCTTTGGAGTCACTGCACTGCATCCCCAGTGGTGCCAGTGCACTCTCTGGACTCACTGCAGTGCATCCCCAGTGGTGCCAGTGCACTCTCTGGAATCACTGCAGTGCATCCCCAGTGGTGCCAGTGCACTCTCTGTACTCACTGCACTGCATCACCTGTGGTGCCAGTGCACTCTCTGGACTCACTGCAGTGCATCCCCAGTGGTGCCAGTGCACTCTCTGGACTCACTGCACTGCATCCCCAGTGGTGCCAGTGCACTCTCTGCCCTCACTGCAGTGCATCCCCAGTGGTGCCAGTGCACTCTCTGCCCTCACTGCACTGCATCCCCAGTGGTGCCAGTGCACTCTCTGCACTCACTGCACTGCATCCCCAGTGGTGCCAGTGCACTCTCTGGACTCACTGCACTGCATCCCCAGTGGTGCCAGTGCACTCTCTGCACTCACTGCAGTGCATCCGCAGTGGTGCCACTGCACTCTCTGGACTCACTGCACTGCATCCCCAGTAGTGCCAGTGCACTCTGTGGACTCACTGCGCTGCATCCCCAGTGGTGCCAGTGCACTCTCTGGACTCACTGCACTGCATCCCCAGTGGTGCCAATGCACTCTCTGCACTCACTGCACTGCATTCCCAGTGGTGCCAGTGCACTCTCTGGACTCACTGCAGTGCATCCCCAGTGGTGCCAGTGCACTCTCTGCACTCACTGCACTGCAACCCCAGTGGTGCCAGTGCACTCTCTGGACTCACCGCACTGCATCCCCAGTGGTGCCAGTGCACTCTCTGGACTCACTGCACTGCATCCCCAAGGTGCCAGTGCACTCTCTGGACTCACTGCACTGCATCCCCAGTGGTGCCAGTGCACTCTCTGCACTCATGCACTGCATACCCAGTGGTGCCAGTCCACTCTCTGGACTCACTGCACTGCACCCCAGTGGTGCCAGTGCACTCTCTGCACTCATGCACTGCATACCCAGTGGTGCCAGTGCACTCTTTGGACTCACTGTACTGCATCCCAGATGGTGCCAGTGCACTCTCTGGACTCACTGCACTGCATCCCCAGTGGTGCCAGTGCACTCTCTGGACTCACTGCACTGCATCCCCAGTGGTGCCAATACACTCTCTGCACTCACTGCACTGCATCCCCAGTGGTGCCAGTGCACTATCTGGACTCATTACAGTGCATCCCCAGTGGTGCCAGTGCACTCTCTGAGTCACTGCACTGCATTCCCAGTGGTGCCAGTGCACTGTCTGGACTCACTGCAGTGCATCCCCAGTGGTGCCAGTGCACTCTCTGGACTCACTGCACTGCAACCCCAGTGGTGCCAGTGCACTCTCTGGACTCACCGCACTGCATCCCCAGTGGTGCCAGTGCACTCTCTGGACTCACTGCACTGCATCCCCAAGGTGCCAGTCCACTCTCTGGACTCACTGCACTGCATCCCAGTGGTGCCAGTGCACTCTCTGCACTCATGCACTGCATACCCAGTGGTGCCAGTCCACTCTCTGGACTCACTGCACTGCATCCCCAGTGGTGCCAGTGCACTCTCTGAACTCATGCACTGCATACCCAGTGGTGCCAGTGCACTCTTTGGACTCACTGTACTGCATCCCAGGTGGTGCCAGTGCACTCTCTGGACTCACTGCACTGCATCCCCAGTGGTGCCAGTGTAGTCTCTGGACTCACTGTAGTGCATCCCCAGTGATGCCAGTGTAATCTCAGGACTCACTGCAGTGCAGCTCCAGTTGGTGCCAGTGCAGTCTCTGGACTCACTGCAGTGCATCCCCAGTGGTGCCAGTGCACTCTCTGGACTCACTGCAGTGCATCCCCAGTGGTGCCAGTGCACTCTCTGGAGTCACTGCAGTGTACCCCCAGTGGTGCCAGTGCACTCTCTGGACTCACTGAACTGCATCCCCAGTGGTGCCAGAGCAATCTCTGGACTCACTGCAGTGCATCCCCAGTGGTGCCAGTGCACTCTCTGGACTCACTGCACTGCATCGCCAGTGGTGCCAGTGCACTCTCTGGACTCACTGCACTGCATCCCCAGTGGTGCCAGTGCACTCTCTGCACTCAGTGCACTGCATCCCCAGTGGTGCCAGTGCACTCTCTGGACTCACTGCACTGCATCCCCAGTGGTGCCAGTGCACTCTCTGGAGTCACAGCACTGCATCAACAGTGGTGCCTCTGCACTCTCTGGAGTCACTGCACTGCATCCCCAGTGGTGCCAGTGCACTCTCTGGACTCAGTGTAGTGCATCCCCAGTGGTGCCAGTGCACTCTCTGGACTCACTGCACTGCATCCCCAGTAGTGCCAGTGCACTCTCTGGACTCACTGCACCGCATCCCCAGTGGTGCCAGTGCACTCTCTGGAATCACTGCAGTGCATCCCCAGTGGTGCCAGTGCACTCTCTGGAGTCACTGCACTGCATCCCCAGTGGTGCCAGTGCACTCTCTGGACTCACTGCATTGCATCCCCAGTGGTGCCAGTGCACTCTCTGGACTCACTGCACTGCATCCCCAGTGGTGCCACTGCACTCTCTGGACTCACTGCACTGCATCACCAGTGGTGCCAGGGCACTCTCCGGACTCACTGCAGTGCATCCGCAGTGGTGCCAGTGCACTCCTTCGAGTCACTGCAGTGCATCCCCAGTGGTGCCAGTGCACTCTCTAGACTCACTGCAGTGCACCCCCAGTGCTGCCAGTGCACTCTCTGGACTCACTGCAGTGCATCCCCAGTGGTGCCAGTGCACTCTCTGGACTCACTGCACTGCATCCCCAGTGGTGCCAGTGCACTCTCCGGAATCACTGCACTACATCCCCAGTGGTGTCAGTGCACTCTCTGGACTCACTGCAGTGCATCCCCAGTGGTGCCCGTGCACTCTCTGGACTCACTGCAGTGCATCCCCAGTGGTGCCAGTGCACTCTCTGGACTCACTGCATTGCATCCCCAGTGGTGCCAGTGCACTCTCTGCACTCACTGCAGTGCATCCGCAGTGGTGCCAGTGCACTCTCTGGAGTCACTGCACTGCATCCCCAGGGGTGCCTGTGCAGTCTCTGGACTCACTACAGTTCATCCCCAGTGGAGCCAGTGCACTCTCTGGACTCACTGCACTGCATCCCCAGTGGTGCCAGTGCACTCTCTGGACTCACTGCACTCCATCCCCACTGGTGCCAGTCCACTCTCTGGACTCACTGCACTGCATCCCCAGTGGTGCCAGTGGACTCTCCGCACTCATGCACTGCATACCCAGTGGTGCCAGTGCACTCTCTGGACTCACTGCACTGCATGTACAGTGGTGCCAGTGCACTCTCTGGACTCACTGCACTGCATCCCCAGTGCTGCCAGTGTAGTCTCTGGACTCACTGTAGTGCATCCCCAGTGGTGCCAGTGCAATCTCAGGACTCACTGCAGTGCAGCTCCAGTTGGTGCCAGTGCAGTCTCTGGACTCACTGCACTGCATCCCCAGTGGTGCCAGTGCACTCTCTGGACTCACTGCAGTGCATCCCCAGTGGTGCCTGTGCACTCTCTGGAGTCACTGCAGTGTATCCCCAGTGGTGCCAGTGCACTCTCTGGACTCACTGAACTGCATTCCCAGTGGTGCCAGAGCACTCTCTGGACTCACTGCAGTGCATTCCCAGTGCTGCCAGTGCACTCTCTGGACTCACTGCACTGCATCGCCAGTGGTGCCAGTGCACTCTCTGGACTCACTGCACTGCATCACCATTTGTGCTAGGGCACTCTCCGGACTCACTGCAGTGCATCCGCAGTGGTGCCAGTGCACTCTTTCGAGTCACTGCACTGCATCCCCAGTGGTGCCAGTGCACTCTCTGGACTCACTGCACTGCATCCCCAAAGGTGCCAGTGCACTCTCTGGACTCACTGCAGTGCATCCCCAGTAGTGCCAGTGCACTCTCTGGAATCACTGCAGTGCATCCCCAGCGGTGCCAGTGCACTCTCTGTACTCACTGCACTGCATCACCTGTGGTGCCAGTGCACTCTCTGGACTCACTGCAGTGCATCCCCAGTGGTGCCAGTGCACTCTCTGAACTCACCGCACTGCATCCCCAGTGGTGTCAGTGCACTCTCTGGACTCACTGTAGTGCATCCCCAGTGGTGCCAGTGCACTCTGTGGACTCATCGAATTGCATCCCCAGTGGTGCCAGTGCACTCTCTGGACTCACTGCAGTGCATCCCCAGTGGTGCCAGTGCACTCTCTGGAATCACTGCAGTGCATCCCCAGTGGTGCCAGTGCACTCTCTGTACTCACTGCACTGCATCACCTGTGGTGCCAGTGCACTCTCTGGACTCACTGCAGTGCATCCCCAGTGGTGCCAGTGCACTCTCTGAACTCACCGCACTGCATCCCCAGTAGTGTCAGTGCACTCTCTGAACTCACTGCACTGCATCCCCTGTGGTGCCAGTGCACTCTGTGGACTCATCGCATTGCATCCCCAGTGGTGCCAGTGCACTCTCTGGACTCAATGCACTGCATCCCCAGTGGTGCCAGTGCACTCTCTGCCCTCACTGCAGTGCATCCCCAGTGGTGCCAGTGCACTCTCTGCCCTCACTGCACTGCATCCCCAGTGGTGCCAGTGCACTCTCTGGACTCACTGCACTGCATCCCCAGTGGTGCCAGTGCACTCTCTGGACTCACTGCAGTGCATCCGCAGTGGTGCCACTGCACTCTCTGGACTCACTGCACTGCATCCCCAGTAGTGCCAGTGCACTCTGTGGACTCACTGCGCTGCATCCCCAGTGGTGCCAGTGCACTCTCTGGACTCACTGCACTGCATCCCCAGTGCTGCCAGTGCACTCTCTGGACTCACTGCACTGCATCGCCAGTGGTGCCAGTGCACTCTCTGGACTCACTGCACTGCATCCCCAGTGGTGCCAGTGCACTCTCTGCACTCAGTGCACTGCATCCCCAGTGTTGCCAGTGCACTCTCTGGACTCACTGCACTGCATCCCCAGTGGTGCCAGTGCACTCTCTGGAGTCACAGCACTGCATCAACAGTGGTGCCTCTGCACTCTCTGGAGTCACTGCACTGCATCCCCAGTGGTGCCAGTGCACTCTCTGGACTCAGTGTAGTGCATCCCCAGTGGTGCCAGTGCACTCTCTGGACTCACTGCACTGCATCCCCAGTAGTGCCAGTGCACTCTCTGGACTCACTGCACTGCATCCCCAGTGGTGCCAGTGCACTCTCTGGAATCACTGCAGTGCATCCCCAGTGGTGCCAGTGCACTCTCTGGAGTCACTGCACTGCATCCCCAGTGGTGCCAGTGCACTCTCTGGACTCACTGCATTGCATCCCCAGTGGTGCCAGTGCACTCTCTGGACTCACTGCACTGCATCCCCAGTGGTGCCACTGCACTCTCTGGACTCACTGCACTGCATCACCAGTGGTGCCAGGGCACTCTCCGGACTCACTGCAGTGCATCCGCAGTGGTGCCAGTGCACTCCTTCGAGTCACTGCAGTGCATCCCCAGTGGTGCCAGTGCACTCTCTAGACTCACTGCAGTGCACCCCCAGTGCTGCCAGTGCACTCTCTGGACTCACTGCAGTGCATCCCCAGTGGTGCCAGTGCACTCTCTGGACTCACTGCACTGCATCCCCAGTGGTGCCAGTGCACTCTCCGGAATCACTGCACTACATCCCCAGTGGTGTCAGTGCACTCTCTGGACTCACTGCAGTGCATCCCCAGTGGTGCCCGTGCACTCTCTGGACTCACTGCAGTGCATCCCCAGTGGTGCCAGTGCACTCTCTGGACTCACTGCATTGCATCCCCAGTGGTGCCAGTGCACTCTCTGCACTCACTGCAGTGCATCCGCAGTGGTGCCAGTGCACTCTCTGGAGTCACTGCACTGCATCCCCAGGGGTGCCTGTTCAGTCTCTGGACTCACTACAGTTCATCCCCAGTGGAGCCAGTGCACTCTCTGGACTCACTGCACTGCATCCCCAGTGGTGCCAGTGAACTCTCTGGACTCACTGCACTCCATCCCCACTGGTGCCAGTCCACTCTCTGGACTCACTGCACTGCATCCCCAGTGGTGCCAGTGGACTCTCCGCACTCATGCACTGCATACCCAGTGCTGCCAGTGCACTCTCTGGACTCACTGCACTGCATCCCAGTGGTGCCAGTGCACTCTCAGGACTCACTGCACTGCATCACCAGTGGTGCCAGTGCACTCTCTGGACTCAGTGCACTGCATCCCCAGTGGTGCCAGTGCACTCTCTGGACTCACTGCATTGCATCCCCAGTGGTGCCAGTGCACTCTCTGGACTCACTGCACTGCATCCCCAGTGGTGCCACTGCACTCTCTGGACTCACTGCACTGCATCACCATTGGTGCCAGGGCACTCTCCGGACTCACTGCAGTGCATCCCCAGTGGTGCCAGTGCACTCTTTCGAGTCACTGCACTGCATCCCCAGTGGTGCCAGTGCACTCTCTGTACTCACTGCACTGCATCCCCAGTGGTGCCAGTGCACTCTCTGGACTCACTGCAGTGCATCCCCAGTGGTGCCAGTGCACTCTCTGGAATCACTGCAGTGCATCCCCAGTGGTGCCAGTGCACTCTCTGTACTCACTGCACTGCATCACCTGTGGTGCCAGTGCACTCTCTGGACTCACTGCAGTGCATCCCCAGTGGTGCCAGTGCACTCTCTGAACTCACCGCACTGCATCCCCAGTGGTGTCAGTGCACTCTCTGGACTCACTGCACTGCATCCCCTGTGGTGCCAGTGCACTCTGTGGACTCATCGCATTGCATCCCCAGTGGTGCCAGTGCACTCTCTGGACTCACTGCACTGCATCCCCAGTGGTGCCAGTGCACTCTCTGCCCTCACTGCAGTGCATCCCCAGTGGTGCCAGTGCACTCTCTGCCCTCACTGCACTGCATCCCCAGTGGTGCCAGTGCACTCTCTGCACTCACTGCACTGCATTCCCAGTGGTGCCAGTGCACTCTCTGGACTCACTGCACTGCATCCCCAGTGGTGCCAGTGCACTCTCTGCACTCACTGCAGTGCATCCGCAGTGGTGCCACTGCACTCTCTGGACTCACTGCACTGCATCCCCAGTAGTGCCAGTGCACTCTGTGGACTCACTGCACTGCATCCCCAGTGGTGCCAATGCACTCTCTGCACTCACTGCACTGCATCCCCAGTGGTGCCAGTGCACTATCTGGACTCATTGCAGTGCATCCCCAGTGGTGCCAGTGCACTCTCTGGGTCACTGCACTGCATTCCCAGTGGTGCCAGTGCACTCTCTGGACTCACTGCAGTGCATCCCCACTGGTGCCAGTGCACTCTCTGGACTCACTGCACTGCAACCCCAGTGGTGCCAGTGCACTCTCTGGACTCACCGCACTGCATCCCCAGTGGTGCCAGTGCACTCTCTGGACTCACTGCACTGCATCCCCAAGGTGCCAGTGCACTCTCTGGACTCAACTGCACTGCATCCCCAGTGGTGCCCGTGCACTCTCTGGACTCACTGGAGTGCATCCCCAGTGGTGCCAGTGCACTCTCTGGACTCACTGCATTGCATGCCCAGTGGTGCCAGTGCACTCTCTGCACTCACTGCACTGCATCCCCAGTGGTGCCAGTGCACTCTCTGGACTCACTGCACTGCATCCCCAGTGGTGCCTGTGCAGTCTCTGGACTCACTACAGTTCATCCCCAGTGGAGCCAGTGCACTCTCTGGACTCATGCACTGCATACCCAGTGGTGCCAGTGCACTCTTTGGACTCACTGTACTGCATCCCAGGTGGTGCCAGTGCACTCTCTGGACTCACTGCACTGCATCCCCAGTGGTGCCAGTGTAGTCTGTGGACTCACTGTAGTGCATCCCCAGTGGTGCCAGTGTAATCTCAGGACTCACTGCAGTGCAGCTCCAGTTGGTGCCAGTGCAGTCTCTGGACTCACTGCAGTGCATCCCCACTGGTGCCAGTGCACTCTCTGGACTCACTGCAGTGCATCCCCAGTGGTGCCAGTGCACTCTCTGGAGGCACTGCAGTGTATCGCCAGTGGTGCCAGTGCACTCTCTGGACTCACTGAACTGCATCCCCAGTGGTGCCAGAGCAATCTCTGGACTCACTGCAGTGCATCCCCAGTGCTGCCAGTGCACTCTCTGGACTCACTGCACTGCATCGCCAGTGGTGCCAGTGCACTCTCTGGACTCACTGCACTGCATCCCCAGTGGTGCCAGTGCACTCTCTGCACTCAGTGCACTGCATCCCCAGTGGTGCCAGTGCACTCTCTGGACTCACTGCACTGCATCCCCAGTGGTGCCAGTGCACTCTCTGGAGTCACAGCACTGCATCAACAGTGGTGCCTCTGCACTCTCTAGAGTCAGTGCACTGCATCCCCAGTGGTGCCAGTGCACTCTCTGGACTCAGTGTAGTGCATCCCCAGTGGTGCCAGTGCACTCTCTGGACTCACTGCACTGCATCCCCAGTAGTGCCAGTGCACTCTCTGGACTCACTGCACTGCATCCCCAGTGGTGCCAGTGCACTCTCTGGAATCACTGCAGTGCATCCCCAGTGGTGCCAGTGCACTCTCTGGAGTCACTGCACTGCACCCCAGTGGTGCCAGTGCACTCTCTGGACTCACTGCATTGCATCCCCAGTGGTGCCAGTGCACTCTCTGGACTCACTGCACTGCATCCCCAGTGGTGCCACTGCACTCTCTGGACTCACTGCACTGCATCACCAGTGGTGCCAGGACACTCTCCGGACTCACTGCAGTGCATCCGCAGTGGTGCCAGTGCACTCCTTCGAGTCACTGCAGTGCATCCCCAGTGGTGCCAGTGCACTCTCTAGACTCACTGCAGTGCACCCCCAGTGCTGCCAGTGCACTCTCTGGACTCACTGCAGTGCATCCCCAGTGGTGCCAGTGCACTCTCTGGACTCACTGCACTGCATCCCCAGTGGTGCCAGTGCACTCTCCGGAATCACTGCACTACATCCCCAGTGGTGTCAGTACACTCTCTGGACTCACTGCAGTGCATACCCAGTGGTGCCCGTGCACTCTCTGGACTCACTGCAGTGCATCCCCAGTGGTGCCAGTGCACTCTCTGGACTCACTGCATTGCATCCCCAGTGGTGCCAGTGCACTCTCTGCACTCACTGCAGTGCATCCGCAGTGGTGCCAGTGCACTCTCTGGAGTCACTGCACTGCATCCCCAGTGGTGCCTGTGCAGTCTCTGAACTCACTACAGTTCATCCCCAGTGGAGCCAGTGCACTCTCTGGACTCACTGCACTGCATCCCCAGTGGTGCCAGTGCACTCTCTGGACTCACTGCACTCCATCCCCAGTGGTGCCAGTCCACTCTCTGGACTCACTGCACTGCATCCCCAGTGGTGCCAGTGGACTCTCCGCACTCATGCACTGCATACCCAGTGGTGCCAGTGCACTCTCTGGACTCACTGCACTGCATGTACAGTGGTGCCAGTGCACTCTCTGGACTCACTGCACTGCATCCCCAGTGGTGCCAGTGTAGTCTCTGGACTCACTGTAGTGCATCCCCAGTGGTGCCAGTGCAATCTCAGGACTCACTGCAGTGCAGCTCCAGTTGGTGCCAGTGCACTCTCTGGAGTCACTGCACTGCATCCCCAGTGGTGCCAGTGCACTCTCTGGACTCACTGCACTGCATCCCCAGTGGTGCCAGTGCACTCTCTGGAGTCACTGCACTGCATCCCCAGTGGTGCCAGTGTAGTCTCTGGACTCACTGTAGTGCATCCCCAGTGGTGCCAGTGCAATCTCAGGACTCACTGCAGTGCAGCTCCAGTTGGTGCCAGTGCACTCTCTGGACTCACTGCAGTGCATCCCCAGTAGTGCCAGTGCACTCTCTGGACTCACTGCACTGCATCCCCAGTGGTGCCAGTGCACTCTCTGGAGTCACTGCACTGCATCCCCAGTGGTGCCAGTGCACTCTCTGGACTCACTGCATTGCATCCCCAGTGGTGCCAGTGCACTCTCTGGACTCACTGCACTGCATCCCCAGTGGTGCCACTGCACTCTCTGGACTCACTGCACTGCATCACCATTGGTGGCAGGGCACTCTCCGGACTCACTGCAGTGCATCCGCAGTGGTGCCAGTGCACTCTTTCGAGTCACTGCAGTTCATCCCCAGTGGTGCCAGTGCACTCTCTGGACTCACTGCAGTGCATCCCCAGTGGTGCCAGTGCACTCTCTGGACTCACTGCAGTGCATCCCCAGTGCTGCCAGTGCACTCTCTGGACTCACTGCAGTGCATCCCCAGTGGTGCCAGTGCACTCTCTGGACTCACTGCAGTGCATCCCCAGTGGTGCCAGTGCACTCTCTGGAGTCACAGCACTGCATCAACAGTGGTGCCTCTGCACTCTCTGGAGTCACTGCACTGCATCCCCAGTGGTGCCAGTGCACTCTCTGGACTCACTGCAGTGCACCCCCACTGGTGCCAGTGCACTCTCTGGACTCACTGCACTGCATCCCCAGTGGTGCCAGTGCACTCTCTGGACTCACTGCGCTGCATCCACAGTGGTGCCAGTGTACTCTCTGGACTCACTGCATTGCATCCCCAGTGGTGCCAGTGCACTCTCTGGACTCACTGCACTGCATCCCCAGTGGTGCCAGGGCACTCTCTGGACTCACTGCAGTGCATCCCCAGTGGTGCCAGTGCACTCTCTGCCCTCACTGAAGTGCATCCCCAGTGGTGCCAGTGCACTCTCTGCACTCACTGCAGTGCATCCCCAGTGGTGCCAGTGCAATCTCTGGGCTCACCGGGGTGCATCCCCAGTGGTGCCAGTGCACTCTCTGGATTCACTGCACTGCATCCCCAGTGGTGCCAGTGCACTCTCTGGACTCACTGCACTGCATCCCCAGTGGTGCCAGGGCACTCTCTGCACTCACTGCACTGCATCCCCAGTGGTGCCAGTGCACTCTCTGGACTCACTGCACTGCAACCCCAGTGGTGCCAGTGCACTCTCTGGACTCACTGCAGTGCACCCCCACTGGTGCCAGTGCACTCTCTGGACTCACTGCACTGCATCCCCAGTGGTGCCAGTGCACTCTCTGGACTCACTGCACTGCATCCCCAAGGTGCCAGTGCACTCTCTGGACTCAACTGCACTGCATACCCAGTGCTGCCAGTCGACTCTCTGGACTCACTGCAGTGCATCCCCAGTGGTGCCAGTGCACTCTCTGGACTCACTGCAGTGCATCCCCAGTGGTGCCAGTGCACTCTCTGGACTCACTGCACTGCATCCCCAGTGGTGCCAGTGCACTCTCTGGACTCACTGCACTTCATCCCCAGTGGTGCCAGTGCACTCTCTGGACTCACTGCATTGCATCCCCAGTGGTGCCAGTGCACTCTCTGGACTCACTGCACTGCATCCCCAGTGGTGCCACTGCACTCTCTGGACTCACTGCAGTGCATCCCCAGTGGTGCCAGTGCACTCTCTGCACTCACTGAACTGCATCACCAGTGGTGCCAGTGCACTCTCTGGACTCACTGCAGTGCATCCCCAGTGGTGCCAGTGCACTCTCTGGACTCACTGCACGGCAACCCCAGTGGTGCCAGTGCACTCTCTGGAGTCGCAGCACTGCATCAACAGTGGTGCCTCTGCACTCTCTGGAGTCACTGCACTGCATCCCCAGTGGTGCCAGTGCACTCTCTGGACTCACTGCAGTGCATCCCCAGTGGTGCCAGTGCACTCTCTGGACTCACTGCAGTGCATCCCCAGTGGTGCCAGTGCACTCTCTGGACTCACTGCACTGCATCCCCAGTGGTGCCAGTGTACTCTCTGGACTCACTGCACGTCATCACCAGTGGTGCCAGTGCACTCTCTGGACTCACTGCATTGCATCCCCAGTGGTGCCAGTGCACTCTCTGGACTCACTGCACTGCATCCCCAGTGGTGCCACTGCACTCTCTGGACTCACTGCACTGCATCCCCAGTGGTGCCAGTGCACTCTCTGGACTCACTGCACTTCATCCCCAGTGGTGCCAGTGCACTCTCTGGACTCACTGCATTGCATCCCCAGTGGTGCCAGTGCACTCTCTGGACTCACTGCACTGCATCCCCAGTGGTGCCACTGCGCTCTCTGGACTCACTGCACTGCATCACCATTGGTGCCAGGGCACTCTCCGGACTCACTGCAGTGCATCCGCAGTGGTGCCAGTGCACTCTTTCGATTCACTGCAGTGCATCCCCAGTGGTGCCAGTGCACTCTCTGGACTCACTGCACTGCATCCCCAGTGGTGCCAGTGCACTCTCTGCACTCACTGCACTGCATCCCCCGTGTTCCCAGAGCACTCTCTGGACTCACTGCAGTGCATCCCCAGTGGTGCCAGTGCACTCTCTGGACTCACTGCAGTGCATCCCCACTGGTGCCAGTGCACTCTCTGGACTCACTGCACTGCATCCCCAGTGGTGCCACTGCACTCTCTGGACTCACTGCACTGCATCACCATTGGTGCCAGTGCACTCTCCGGACTCACTGCAGTGCATCCGCAGTGGTGCCAGTGCACTCTTTCGAGTCACTGCACTGCATCCCCATTAGTGCCAGTGCATTCTCAAGACTCATTGCAGTGCATCCCCAGTGGTGCCAATGCACTCTCTGCACTCACTGCACTGCATCCCCAGTGGTGCCAGTGCACTCTCTGGACTCACTGCACTGCATCCCCAGTGGTGCCAGTGCACTCTCTGGACTCACTGCACTGCATCCCCAGTGGTGCCAGTGCACTCTCTGCACTCACTGCAGTGCATCCCCAGTGGTGCCAGTGCACTCTCTCCACTCACTGCACTGCATCCCCAGTGGTGCCAGTGCACTCTCTGCACTCACTGCACTGCATCCCCGGTGTCCCAGAGCACTCTCTGGACTCACCGAGGTGCATCCCCAGTGGTGCCAGTGCACTCTCTGGACTCACCGCACTGCATCACCAGTGGTGCCAGTGCACTCTCTGGACTCACTGCAGTGCAGCCCCTGAGGTGCCAGTGTACTCTCTGGATCACTGCACTGCATCACCATTGGTGCCAGGGCACTCTCCGGACTCACTGCAGTGCATCCCCAGTGGTGCCAGTGCACTCTTTCGAGTCACTGCACTGCATCCCCAGTGGTGCCAGTGCATTCTCTGGACTCACTGCAGTGCATCCCCATTGGTGCCAGTGCAGTCTCTGGAGTCACTGCAGTGCATCCCCAGTGGTGCCAGTGCACTCTCTGGACTCACTGCACTGCATCCCCAGTGCTGACAGTGCACTCACTGGACTCACTGCACTGCATCCCCAGTGGTGCCAGTGCACTCTCTGGACTCACGGCACTGCATCCCCAGTGGTGCCAGTGCACTCTCTGGATTCACTGCACAGCATCCCCAGAGGTGCCAGTGCACTCTCTGGACTCACTGCACTGCATCCCCAGTGGTGCCAGTGCACTCTCTGGACTCACTGCACTGCATCCCCAGTGGTGCCAGTACACTCTCTGGACTCACTGCAGTGCATCCCCAGTGGTGCCAGTGTACTCTCTGGACTCACTGCACTGCATCACCAGCGGTGCCAGTGCACTCTCTGGACTCACTGCAGTGCATCCCCAGTGGTGCCAGTGCACTTTCTGGAGTCACTGCACTGCATCCCCAGTGGTGCCAGTGCACTCTCTGGAGTCACTGCGCTGCATCCCCAGTGGTGCCAGTGCCCTCTGTGGACTCACTGCACTACATCCCCTGTGGGGCCAGTGTACTCTCTGGACTCAGTGCAGTGCATCCCCAGTGGTGCCAGTGCACTCTCTGGACTCACCGGGGTGCATCCCCAGTGGTGCCAGTGCACTCTGTGGACTCACCGGGGTGCATCCCCAGTGGTGCCAGTGCACTCTCTGGACTCACTGCAGTGCATCCCCAGTGGTGCCAGTGCACTCTCTGGACTCACTGCAGTGCTTCCGCACTGGTGCCAGTGCACTCTCTGCACTCACTGCACTGCATCAACAGTGGTGCCTCTGCACTCTCTGGAGTCACTGCACTGCATCCCCAGTGGTGCCAGTGCACTCTCTGGACTCACTGTAGTGCATCCCCAGTGGTGCCAGTGCACTCTCTGGACTCACTGCACTCCATCCCCACTGGTGCCAGTCCACTCTCTGGACTCATTGCACTGCATCCCCAGTGGTGCCAGTGGACTCTCTGCACTCATGCACTGCATACCCAGTGGTGCCAGTGCACTCTTTGGACTCACTGCACTGCATGAACAGTGGTGCCAGTGCACTCTCTGGACTCACTGCACTGCATCCACAGTGGTGCCAGTGTAGTCTCTGGACTCACTGTAGTGCATCCCCAGTGGTGCCAGTGCAATCTCAGGACTCACTGCAGTGCAGCTCCAGTGGTGCCAGTGCAGTCTCTGGACTCACTGCACTGCATCCCCAGTGGTGCCAGTGCACTCTCTGGACTCACTGCAGTGCATCCCCAGTGGTGCCAGTGCACTCTATGGAGTCACTGCAGTGTATCCCCAGTGGTGCCAGTGCACTCTCTGGGCTCACTGAACTGCATCCCCAGTGGTGCCAGAGCACTCTCTGGACTGACTGCAGTGCATCCCCAGTGCTGCCAGTGCACTCTCTGGACTCACTGCAGTGCATCCCCAGTGGTGCCAGTGCACTCTCAGGACTCACTGCACTGCATCACCAGTGGTGCCAGTGCACTCTCTGGACTCACTGCACTGCATCCCCAGTGGTGCCAGTGCACTCTCTGGACTCACTGCATTTCATCCCCAGTGGTGCCAGTGCACTCTCTGGACTCACTGCACTGCATCCCCAGTGGTGCCACTGCACTCTCTGGACTCACTGCACTGCATCACCATTGGTGCCAGGGCACTCTCCGGACTCACTGCAGTGCATCCGCAGTGGTGCCAGTGCACTCTTTCGAGTCACTGCACTGCATCCCCAGTGGTGCCAGTGCACTCTTTGGAGTCACTGCACTGCATCCCCAGTGGTGCCAGTGCACTCTCTGGACTCACTGCAGTGCATCCCCAGTGGTGCCAGTGCACTCTCTGGAATCACTGCAGTGCATCCCCAGTGGTGCCAGTGCACTCTCTGTACTCACTGCACTGCATCACCTGTGGTGCCAGTGCACTCTCTGGACTCACTGCAGTGCATCCCCAGTGGTGCCAGTGCACTCTCTGGACTCACTGCACTGCATCCCCAGTGGTGCCAGTGCACTCTCTGCCCTCACTGCAGTGCATCCCCAGTGGTGCCAGTGCACTCTCTGCCCTCACTGCACTGCATCCCCAGTGGTGCCAGTGCACTCTCTGCACTCACTGCACTGCATCCCCAGTGGTGCCAGTGCACTCTCTGGACTCACTGCACTGCATCCCCAGTGGTGCCAGTGCACTCTCTGCACTCACTGCAGTGCATCCGCAGTGGTGCCACTGCACTCTCTGGACTCACTGCACTGCATCCCCAGTAGTGCCAGTGCACTCTGTGGACTCACTGCGCTGCATCCCCAGTGGTGCCAGTGCACTCTCTGGACTCACTGCACTGCATCCCCAGTGGTGCCAATGCACTCTCTGCACTCACTGCACTGCATTCCCAGTGGTGCCAGTGCACTCTCTGGACTCACTGCAGTGCATCCCCAGTGGTGCCAGTGCACTCTCTGCACTCACTGCACTGCAACCCCAGTGGTGCCAGTGCACTCTCTGGACTCACCGCACTGCATCCCCAGTGGTGCCAGTGCACTCTCTGGACTCACTGCACTGCATCCCCAAGGTGCCAGTGCACTCTCTGGACTCACTGCACTGCATCCCCAGTGGTGCCAGTGCACTCTCTGCACTCATGCACTGCATACCCAGTGGTGCCAGTCCACTCTCTGGACTCACTGCACTGCACCCCAGTGGTGCCAGTGCACTCTCTGCACTCATGCACTGCATACCCAGTGGTGCCAGTGCACTCTTTGGACTCACTGTACTGCATCCCAGATGGTGCCAGTGCACTCTCTGGACTCACTGCACTGCATCCCCAGTGGTGCCAGTGCACTCTCTGGACTCACTGCACTGCATCCCCAGTGGTGCCAATACACTCTCTGCACTCACTGCACTGCATCCCCAGTGGTGCCAGTGCACTATCTGGACTCATTGCAGTGCATCCCCAGTGGTGCCAGTGCACTCTCTGAGTCACTGCACTGCATTCCCAGTGGTGCCAGTGCACTGTCTGGACTCACTGCAGTGCATCCCCAGTGGTGCCAGTGCACTCTCTGGGCTCACTGCACTGCAACCCCAGTGGTGCCAGTGCACTCTCTGGACTCACCGCACTGCATCCCCAGTGGTGCCAGTGCACTCTCTGGACTCACTGCACTGCATCCCCAAGGTGCCAGTCCACTCTCTGGACTCACTGCACTGCATCCCAGTGGTGCCAGTGCACTCTCTGCACTCATGCACTGCATACCCAGTGGTGCCAGTCCACTCTCTGGACTCACTGCACTGCATCCCCAGTGGTGCCAGTGCACTCTCTGAACTCATGCACTGCATACCCAGTGGTGCCAGTGCACTCTTTGGACTCACTGTACTGCATCCCAGGTGGTGCCAGTGCACTCTCTGGACTCACTGCACTGCATCCCCAGTGGTGCCAGTGTAGTCTCTGGACTCACTGTAGTGCATCCCCAGTGATGCCAGTGTAATCTCAGGACTCACTGCAGTGCAGCTCCAGTTGGTGACAGTGCAGTCTCTGGACTCACTGCAGTGCATCCCCAGTGGTGCCAGTGCACTCTCTGGACTCACTGCAGTGCATCCCCAGTGGTGCCAGTGCACTCTCTGGAGTCACTGCAGTGTACCCCCAGTGGTGCCAGTGCACTCTCTGGACTCACTGAACTGCATCCCCAGTGGTGCCAGAGCAATCTCTGGACTCACTGCAGTGCATCCCCAGTGGTGCCAGTGCACTCTCTGGACTCACTGCACTGCATCGCCAGTGGTGCCAGTGCACTCTCTGGACTCACTGCACTGCATCCCCAGTGGTGCCAGTGCACTCTCTGCACTCAGTGCACTGCATCCCCAGTGGTGCCAGTGCACTCTCTGGACTCACTGCACTGCATCCCCAGTGGTGCCAGTGCACTCTCTGGAGTCACAGCACTGCATCAACAGTGGTGCCTCTGCACTCTCTGGAGTCACTGCACTGCATCCCCAGTGGTGCCAGTGCACTCTCTGGACTCAGTGTAGTGCATCCCCAGTGGTGCCAGTGCACTCTCTGGACTCACTGCACTGCATCCCCAGTAGTGCCAGTGCACTCTCTGGACTCACTGCACCGCATCCCCAGTGGTGCCAGTGCACTCTCTGGAATCACTGCAGTGCATCCCCAGTGGTGCCAGTGCACTCTCTGGAGTCACTGCACTGCATCCCCAGTGGTGCCAGTGCACTCTCTGGACTCACTGCATTTCATCCCCAGTGGTGCCAGTGCACTCTCTGGACTCACTGCACTGCATCCCCAGTGGTGCCACTGCACTCTCTGGACTCACTGCACTGCATCACCAGTGGTGCCAGGGCACTCTCCGGACTCACTGCAGTGCATCCGCAGTGGTGCCAGTGCACTCCTTCGAGTCACTGCAGTGCATCCCCAGTGGTGCCAGGGCACTCTCTAGACTCACTGCAGTGCACCCCCAGTGCTGCCAGTGCACTCTCTGGACTCACTGCAGTGCATCCCCAGTGGTGCCAGTGCACTCTCTGGACTCACTGCACTGCATCCCCAGTGGTGCCAGTGCACTCTCCGGAATCACTGCACTACATCCCCAGTGGTGTCAGTGCACTCTCTGGACTCACTGCAGTGCATCCCCAGTGGTGCCCGTGCACTCTCTGGACTCACTGCAGTGCATCCCCAGTGGTGCCAGTGCACTCTCTGGACTCACTGCATTGCATCCCCAGTGGTGCCAGTGCACTCTCTGCACTCACTGCAGTGCATCCGCAGTGGTGCCAGTGCACTCTCTGGAGTCACTGCACTGCATCCCCAGGGGTGCCTGTGCAGTCTCTGGACTCACTACAGTTCATCCCCAGTGGAGCCAGTGCACTCTCTGGACTCACTGCACTGCATCCCCAGTGGTGCCAGTGCACTCTCTGGACTCACTGCACTCCATCCCCACTGGTGCCAGTCCACTCTCTGGACTCACTGCACTGCATCCCCAGTGGTGCCAGTGGACTCTCCGCACTCATGCACTGCATACCCAGTGGTGCCAGTGCACTCTCTGGACTCACTGCACTGCATGTACAGTGGTGCCAGTGCACTCTCTGGACTCACTGCACTGCATCCCCAGTGCTGCCAGTGTAGTCTCTGGACTCACTGTAGTGCATCCCCAGTGGTGCCAGTGCAATCTCAGGACTCACTGCAGTGCAGCTCCAGTTGGTGCCAGTGCAGTCTCTGGACTCACTGCACTGCATCCCCAGTGGTGCCAGTGCACTCTCTGGACTCACTGCAGTGCATCCCCAGTGGTGCCTGTGCACTCTCTGGAGTCACTGCAGTGTATCCCCAGTGGTGCCAGTGCACTCTCTGGACTCACTGAACTGCATTCCCAGTGGTGCCAGAGCACTCTCTGGACTCACTGCAGTGCATTCCCAGTGCTGCCAGTGCACTCTCTGGACTCACTGCACTGCATCGCCAGTGGTGCCAGTGCACTCTCTGGACTCACTGCACTGCATCACCATTGGTGCCAGGGCACTCTCCGGACTCACTGCAGTGCATCCGCAGTGGTGCCAGTGCACTCTTTCGAGTCACTGCACTGCATCCCCAGTGGTGCCAGTGCACTCTCTGGACTCACTGCACTGCATCCCCAATGGTGCCAGTGCACTCTCTGGACTCACTGCAGTGCATCCCCAGTGGTGCCAGTGCACTCTCTGGAATCACTGCAGTGCATCCCCAGCGGTGCCAGTGCACTCTCTGTACTCACTGCACTGCATCACCTGTGGTGCCAGTGCACTCTCTGGACTCACTGCAGTGCATCCCCAGTGGTGCCAGTGCACTCTCTGAACTCACCGCACTGCATCCCCAGTGGTGTCAGTGCACTCTCTGGACTCACTGTAGTGCATCCCCAGTGGTGCCAGTGCACTCTGTGGACTCATCGAATTGCATCCCCAGTGGTGCCAGTGCACTCTCTGGACTCACTGCAGCGCATCCCCAGTGGTGCCAGTGCACTCTCTGGAATCACTGCAGTGCATCCCCAGTGGTGCCAGTGCACTCTCTGTACTCACTGCACTGCATCACCTGTGGTGCCAGTGCACTCTCTGGACTCACTGCAGTGCATCCCCAGTGGTGCCAGTGCACTCTCTGAACTCACCGCACTGCATCCCCAGTAGTGTCAGTGCACTCTCTGAACTCACTGCACTGCATCCCCTGTGGTGCCAGTGCACTCTGTGGACTCATCGCATTGCATCCCCAGTGGTGCCAGTGCACTCTCTGGACTCACTGCACTGCATCCCCAGTGGTGCCAGTGCACTCTCTGCCCTCACTGCAGTGAATCCCCAGTGGTGCCAGTGCACTCTCTGCCCTCACTGCACTGCATCCCCAGTGGTGCCAGTGCACTCTCTGGACTCACTGCACTGCATCCCCAGTGGTGCCAGTGCACTCTCTGGACTCACTGCAGTGCATCCGCAGTGGTGCCACTGCACTCTCTGGACTCACTGCGCTGCATCCCCAGTGGTGCCAGTGCACTCTCTGGACTCACTGCACTGCATCCCCAGTGCTGCCAGTGCACTCTCCGGAATCACTGTACTACATCCCCAGTGGTGTCAGTGCACTCTCTGGACTCACTGCAGTGCATCCCCAGTGGTGCCCGTGCACTCTCTGGACTCACTGCACTGCATCCCCAGTGGTGCCAGGGCACTCTCTGGACTCACTGCACTCCATCCCCACTGGTGCCAGTCCACTCTCTGGACTCATTGCACTGCATCCCCAGTGGTGCCAGTGGACTCTCTGCACTCATGCACTGCATACCCAGTGGTGCCAGTGCACTCTTTGGACTCACTGCACTGCATGAACAGTGGTGCCAGTGCACTCTCTGGACTCACTGCACTGCATCCACAGTGGTGCCAGTGTAGTCTCTGGACTCACTGTAGTGCATCCCCAGTGGTGCCAGTGCAATCTCAGGACTCACTGCAGTGCAGCTCCAGTGGTGCCAGTGCAGTCTCTGGACTCACTGCACTGCATCCCCAGTGGTGCCAGTGCACTCTCTGGACTCACTGCAGTGCATCCCCAGTGGTGCCAGTGCACTCTATGGAGTCACTGCAGTGTATCCCCAGTGGTGCCAGTGCACTCTCTGGGCTCACTGAACTGCATCCCCAGTGGTGCCAGAGCACTCTCTGGACTCACTGCACTGCATCCCCAGTGGTGCCAGGGCACTCTCTGGACTCACTGCACTCCATCCCCACTGGTGCCAGTCCACTCTCTGGACTCATTGCACTGCATCCCCAGTGGTGCCAGTGGACTCTCTGCACTCATGCACTGCATACCCAGTGGTGCCAGTGCACTCTTTGGACTCACTGCACTGCATGAACAGTGGTGCCAGTGCACTCTCTGGACTCACTGCACTGCATCCACAGTGGTGCCAGTGTAGTCTCTGGACTCACTGTAGTGCATCCCCAGTGGTGCCAGTGCAATCTCAGGACTCACTGCAGTGCAGCTCCAGTGGTGCCAGTGCAGTCTCTGGACTCACTGCACTGCATCCCCAGTGGTGCCAGTGCACTCTCTGGACTCACTGCAGTGCATCCCCAGTGGTGCCAGTGCACTCTATGGAGTCACTGCAGTGTATCCCCAGTGGTGCCAGTGCACTCTCTGGGCTCACTGAACTGCATCCCCAGTGGTGCCAGAGCACTCTCTGGACTCACTGCAGTGCATCCCCAGTGCTGCCAGTGCACTCTCTGGACTCACTGCAGTGCATCCCCAGTGGTGCCAGTGCACTCTCAGGACTCACTGCACTGCATCACCAGTGGTGCCAGTGCACTCTCTGGACTCAGTGCACTGCATCCCCAGTGGTGCCAGTGCACTCTCTGGACTCACTGCATTTCATCCCCAGTGGTGCCAGTGCACTCTCTGGACTCACTGCACTGCATCCCCAGTGGTGCCACTGCACTCTCTGGACTCACTGCACTGCATCACCATTGGTGCCAGGGCACTCTCCGGACTCACTGCAGTGCATCCGCAGTGGTGCCAGTGCACTCTTTCGAGTCACTGCACTGCATCCCCAGTGGTGCCAGTGCACTCTTTGGAGTCACTGCACTGCATCCCCAGTGGTGCCAGTGCACTCTCTGGACTCACTGCAGTGCATCCCCAGTGGTGCCAGTGCACTCTCTGGAATCACTGCAGTGCATCCCCAGTGGTGCCAGTGCACTCTCTGTACTCACTGCACTGCATCACCTGTGGTGCCAGTGCACTCTCTGGACTCACTGCAGTGCATCCCCAGTGGTGCCAGTGCACTCTCTGGACTCACTGCACTGCATCCCCAGTGGTGCCAGTGCACTCTCTGCCCTCACTGCAGTGCATCCCCAGTGGTGCCAGTGCACTCTCTGCCCTCACTGCACTGCATCCCCAGTGGTGCCAGTGCACTCTCTGCACTCACTGCACTGCATCCCCAGTGGTGCCAGTGCACTCTCTGGACTCACTGCACTGCATCCCCAGTGGTGCCAGTGCACTCTCTGCACTCACTGCAGTGCATCCGCAGTGGTGCCACTGCACTCTCTGGACTCACTGCACTGCATCCCCAGTAGTGCCAGTGCACTCTGTGGACTCACTGCGCTGCATCCCCAGTGGTGCCAGTGCACTCTCTGGACTCACTGCACTGCATCCCCAGTGGTGCCAATGCACTCTCTGCACTCACTGCACTGCATTCCCAGTGGTGCCAGTGCACTCTCTGGACTCACTGCAGTGCATCCCCAGTGGTGCCAGTGCACTCTCTGCACTCACTGCACTGCAACCCCAGTGGTGCCAGTGCACTCTCTGGACTCACCGCACTGCATCCCCAGTGGTGCCAGTGCACTCTCTGGACTCACTGCACTGCATCCCCAAGGTGCCAGTGCACTCTCTGGACTCACTGCACTGCATCCCCAGTGGTGCCAGTGCACTCTCTGCACTCATGCACTGCATACCCAGTGGTGCCAGTCCACTCTCTGGACTCACTGCACTGCACCCCAGTGGTGCCAGTGCACTCTCTGCACTCATGCACTGCATACCCAGTGGTGCCAGTGCACTCTTTGGACTCACTGTACTGCATCCCAGATGGTGCCAGTGCACTCTCTGGACTCACTGCACTGCATCCCCAGTGGTGCCAGTGCACTCTCTGGACTCACTGCACTGCATCCCCAGTGGTGCCAATACACTCTCTGCACTCACTGCACTGCATCCCCAGTGGTGCCAGTGCACTATCTGGACTCATTACAGTGCATCCCCAGTGGTGCCAGTGCACTCTCTGAGTCACTGCACTGCATTCCCAGTGGTGCCAGTGCACTGTCTGGACTCACTGCAGTGCATCCCCAGTGGTGCCAGTGCACTCTCTGGACTCACTGCACTGCAACCCCAGTGGTGCCAGTGCACTCTCTGGACTCACCGCACTGCATCCCCAGTGGTGCCAGTGCACTCTCTGGACTCACTGCACTGCATCCCCAAGGTGCCAGTCCACTCTCTGGACTCACTGCACTGCATCCCAGTGGTGCCAGTGCACTCTCTGCACTCATGCACTGCATACCCAGTGGTGCCAGTCCACTCTCTGGACTCACTGCACTGCATCCCCAGTGGTGCCAGTGCACTCTCTGAACTCATGCACTGCATACCCAGTGGTGCCAGTGCACTCTTTGGACTCACTGTACTGCATCCCAGGTGGTGCCAGTGCACTCTCTGGACTCACTGCACTGCATCCCCAGTGGTGCCAGTGTAGTCTCTGGACTCACTGTAGTGCATCCCCAGTGATGCCAGTGTAATCTCAGGACTCACTGCAGTGCAGCTCCAGTTGGTGCCAGTGCAGTCTCTGGACTCACTGCAGTGCATCCCCAGTGGTGCCAGTGCACTCTCTGGACTCACTGCAGTGCATCCCCAGTGGTGCCAGTGCACTCTCTGGAGTCACTGCAGTGTACCCCCAGTGGTGCCAGTGCACTCTCTGGACTCACTGAACTGCATCCCCAGTGGTGCCAGAGCAATCTCTGGACTCACTGCAGTGCATCCCCAGTGGTGCCAGTGCACTCTCTGGACTCACTGCACTGACTCGCCAGTGGTGCCAGTGCACTCTCTGGACTCACTGCACTGCATCCCCAGTGGTGCCAGTGCACTCTCTGCACTCAGTGCACTGCATCCCCAGTGGTGCCAGTGCACTCTCTGGACTCACTGCACTGCATCCCCAGTGGTGCCAGTGCACTCTCTGGAGTCACAGCACTGCATCAACAGTGGTGCCTCTGCACTCTCTGGAGTCACTGCACTGCATCCCCAGTGGTGCCAGTGCACTCTCTGGACTCAGTGTAGTGCATCCCCAGTGGTGCCAGTGCACTCTCTGGACTCACTGCACTGCATCCCCAGTAGTGCCAGTGCACTCTCTGGACTCACTGCACCGCATCCCCAGTGGTGCCAGTGCACTCTCTGGAATCACTGCAGTGCATCCCCAGTGGTGCCAGTGCACTCTCTGGAGTCACTGCACTGCATCCCCAGTGGTGCCAGTGCACTCTCTGGACTCACTGCATTGCATCCCCAGTGGTGCCAGTGCACTCTCTGGACTCACTGCACTGCATCCCCAGTGGTGCCACTGCACTCTCTGGACTCACTGCACTGCATCACCAGTGGTGCCAGGGCACTCTCCGGACTCACTGCAGTGCATCCGCAGTGGTGCCAGTGCACTCCTTCGAGTCACTGCAGTGCATCCCCAGTGGTGCCAGTGCACTCTCTAGACTCACTGCAGTGCACCCCCAGTGCTGCCAGTGCACTCTCTGGTCTCACTGCAGTGCATCCCCAGTGGTGCCAGTGCACTCTCTGGACTCACTGCACTGCATCCCCAGTGGTGCCAGTGCACTCTCCGGAATCACTGCACTACATCCCCAGTGGTGTCAGTGCACTCTCTGGACTCACTGCAGTGCATCCCCAGTGGTGCCCGTGCACTCTCTGGACTCACTGCAGTGCATCCCCAGTGGTGCCAGTGCACTCTCTGGACTCACTGCATTGCATCCCCAGTGGTGCCAGTGCACTCTCTGCACTCACTGCAGTGCATCCGCAGTGGTGCCAGTGCACTCTCTGGAGTCACTGCACTGCATCCCCAGGGGTGCCTGTGCAGTCTCTGGACTCACTACAGTTCATCCCCAGTGGAGCCAGTGCACTCTCTGGACTCACTGCACTGCATCCCCAGTGGTGCCAGTGCACTCTCTGGACTCACTGCACTCCATCCCCACTGGTGCCAGTCCACTCTCTGGACTCACTGCACTGCATCCCCAGTGGTGCCAGTGGACTCTCCGCACTCATGCACTGCATACCCAGTGGTGCCAGTGCACTCTCTGGACTCACTGCACTGCATGTACAGTGGTGCCAGTGCACTCTCTGGACTCACTGCACTGCATCCCCAGTGCTGCCAGTGTAGTCTCTGGACTCACTGTAGTGCATCCCCAGTGGTGCCAGTGCAATCTCAGGACTCACTGCAGTGCAGCTCCAGTTGGTGCCAGTGCACTCTCTGGACTCACTGCACTGCATCCCCAAGGTGCCAGTGCACTCTCTGGACTCACTGCACTGCATCCCCAGTGGTGCCAGTGCACTCTCTGCACTCATGCACTGCATACCCAGTGGTGCCAGTCCACTCTCTGGACTCACTGCACTGCACCCCAGTGGTGCCAGTGCACTCTCTGCACTCATGCACTGCATACCCAGTGGTGCCAGTGCACTCTTTGGACTCACTGTACTGCATCCCAGATGGTGCCAGTGCACTCTCTGGACTCACTGCACTGCATCCCCAGTGGTGCCAGTGCACTCTCTGGACTCACTGCACTGCATCCCCAGTGGTGCCAATACACTCTCTGCACTCACTGCACTGCATCCCCAGTGGTGCCAGTGCACTATCTGGACTCATTACAGTGCATCCCCAGTGGTGCCAGTGCACTCTCTGAGTCACTGCACTGCATTCCCAGTGGTGCCAGTGCACTGTCTGGACTCACTGCAGTGCATCCCCAGTGGTGCCAGTGCACTCTCTGGACTCACTGCACTGCAACCCCAGTGGTGCCAGTGCACTCTCTGGACTCACCGCACTGCATCCCCAGTGGTGCCAGTGCACTCTCTGGACTCACTGCACTGCATCCCCAAGGTGCCAGTCCACTCTCTGGACTCACTGCACTGCATCCCAGTGGTGCCAGTGCACTCTCTGCACTCATGCACTGCATACCCAGTGGTGCCAGTCCACTCTCTGGACTCACTGCACTGCATCCCCAGTGGTGCCAGTGCACTCTCTGAACTCATGCACTGCATACCCAGTGGTGCCAGTGCACTCTTTGGACTCACTGTACTGCATCCCAGGTGGTGCCAGTGCACTCTCTGGACTCACTGCACTGCATCCCCAGTGGTGCCAGTGTAGTCTCTGGACTCACTGTAGTGCATCCCCAGTGATGCCAGTGTAATCTCAGGACTCACTGCAGTGCAGCTCCAGTTGGTGCCAGTGCAGTCTCTGGACTCACTGCAGTGCATCCCCAGTGGTGCCAGTGCACTCTCTGGACTCACTGCAGTGCATCCCCAGTGGTGCCAGTGCACTCTCTGGAGTCACTGCAGTGTACCCCCAGTGGTGCCAGTGCACTCTCTGGACTCACTGAACTGCATCCCCAGTGGTGCCAGAGCAATCTCTGGACTCACTGCAGTGCATCCCCAGTGGTGCCAGTGCACTCTCTGGACTCACTGCACTGCATCGCCAGTGGTGCCAGTGCACTCTCTGGACTCACTGCACTGCATCCCCAGTGGTGCCAGTGCACTCTCTGCACTCAGTGCACTGCATCCCCAGTGGTGCCAGTGCACTCTCTGGACTCACTGCACTGCATCCCCAGTGGTGCCAGTGCACTCTCTGGAGTCACAGCACTGCATCAACAGTGGTGCCTCTGCACTCTCTGGAGTCACTGCACTGCATCCCCAGTGGTGCCAGTGCACTCTCTGGACTCAGTGTAGTGCATCCCCAGTGGTGCCAGTGCACTCTCTGGACTCACTGCACTGCATCCCCAGTAGTGCCAGTGCACTCTCTGGACTCACTGCACCGCATCCCCAGTGGTGCCAGTGCACTCTCTGGAATCACTGCAGTGCATCCCCAGTGGTGCCAGTGCACTCTCTGGAGTCACTGCACTGCATCCCCAGTGGTGCCAGTGCACTCTCTGGACTCACTGCATTGCATCCCCAGTGGTGCCAGTGCACTCTCTGGACTCACTGCACTGCATCCCCAGTGGTGCCACTGCACTCTCTGGACTCACTGCACTGCATCACCAGTGGTGCCAGGGCACTCTCCGGACTCACTGCAGTGCATCCGCAGTGGTGCCAGTGCACTCCTTCGAGTCACTGCAGTGCATCCCCAGTGGTGCCAGTGCACTCTCTAGACTCACTGCAGTGCACCCCCAGTGCTGCCAGTGCACTCTCTGGTCTCACTGCAGTGCATCCCCAGTGGTGCCAGTGCACTCTCTGGACTCACTGCACTGCATCCCCAGTGGTGCCAGTGCACTCTCCGGAATCACTGCACTACATCCCCAGTGGTGTCAGTGCACTCTCTGGACTCACTGCAGTGCATCCCCAGTGGTGCCCGTGCACTCTCTGGACTCACTGCAGTGCATCCCCAGTGGTGCCAGTGCACTCTCTGGACTCACTGCATTGCATCCCCAGTGGTGCCAGTGCACTCTCTGCACTCACTGCAGTGCATCCGCAGTGGTGCCAGTGCACTCTCTGGAGTCACTGCACTGCATCCCCAGGGGTGCCTGTGCAGTCTCTGGACTCACTACAGTTCATCCCCAGTGGAGCCAGTGCACTCTCTGGACTCACTGCACTGCATCCCCAGTGGTGCCAGTGCACTCTCTGGACTCACTGCACTCCATCCCCACTGGTGCCAGTCCACTCTCTGGACTCACTGCACTGCATCCCCAGTGGTGCCAGTGGACTCTCCGCACTCATGCACTGCATACCCAGTGGTGCCAGTGCACTCTCTGGACTCACTGCACTGCATGTACAGTGGTGCCAGTGCACTCTCTGGACTCACTGCACTGCATCCCCAGTGCTGCCAGTGTAGTCTCTGGACTCACTGTAGTGCATCCCCAGTGGTGCCAGTGCAATCTCAGGACTCACTGCAGTGCAGCTCCAGTTGGTGCCAGTGCAGTCTCTGGACTCACTGCACTGCATCCCCAGTGGTGCCAGTGCACTCTCTGGACTCACTGCAGTGCATCCCCAGTGGTGCCTGTGCACTCTCTGGAGTCACTGCAGTGTATCCCCAGTGGTGCCAGTGCACTCTCTGGACTCACTGAACTGCATTCCCAGTGGTGCCAGAGCACTCTCTGGACTCACTGCAGTGCATTCCCAGTGCTGCCAGTGCACTCTCTGGACTCACTGCACTGCATCGCCAGTGGTGCCAGTGCACTCTCTGGACTCACTGCACTGCATCACCATTGGTGCCAGGGCACTCTCCGGACTCACTGCAGTGCATCCGCAGTGGTGCCAGTGCACTCTTTCGAGTCACTGCACTGCATCCCCAGTGGTGCCAGTGCACTCTCTGGACTCACTGCACTGCATCCCCAATGGTGCCAGTGCACTCTCTGGACTCACTGCAGTGCATCCCCAGTGGTGCCAGTGCACTCTCTGGAATCACTGCAGTGCATCCCCAGCGGTGCCAGTGCACTCTCTGTACTCACTGCACTGCATCACCTGTGGTGCCAGTGCACTCTCTGGACTCACTGCAGTGCATCCCCAGTGGTGCCAGTGCACTCTCTGAACTCACCGCACTGCATCCCCAGTGGTGTCAGTGCACTCTCTGGACTCACTGTAGTGCATCCCCAGTGGTGCCAGTGCACTCTGTGGACTCATCGAATTGCATCCCCAGTGGTGCCAGTGCACTCTCTGGACTCACTGCAGTGCATCCCCAGTGGTGCCAGTGCACTCTCTGGAATCACTGCAGTGCATCCCCAGTGGTGCCAGTGCACTCTCTGTACTCACTGCACTGCATCACCTGTGGTGCCAGTGCACTCTCTGGACTCACTGCAGTGCATCCCCAGTGGTGCCAGTGCACTCTCTGAACTCACCGCACTGCATCCCCAGTAGTGTCAGTGCACTCTCTGAACTCACTGCACTGCATCCCCTGTGGTGCCAGTGCACTCTGTGGACTCATCGCATTGCATCCCCAGTGGTGCCAGTGCACTCTCTGGACTCAATGCACTGCATCCCCAGTGGTGCCAGTGCACTCTCTGCCCTCACTGCAGTGCATCCCCAGTGGTGCCAGTGCACTCTCTGCCCTCACTGCACTGCATCCCCAGTGGTGCCAGTGCACTCTCTGGACTCACTGCACTGCATCCCCAGTGGTGCCAGTGCACTCTCTGGACTCACTGCAGTGCATCCGCAGTGGTGCCACTGCACTCTCTGGACTCACTGCACTGCATCCCCAGTAGTGCCAGTGCACTCTGTGGACTCACTGCGCTGCATCCCCAGTGGTGCCAGTGCACTCTCTGGACTCACTGCACTGCATCCCCAGTGCTGCCAGTGCACTCTCTGGACTCACTGCACTGCATCGCCAGTGGTGCCAGTGCACTCTCTGGACTCACTGCACTGCATCCCCAGTGGTGCCAGTGCACTCTCTGCACTCAGTGCACTGCATCCCCAGTGGTGCCAGTGCACTCTCTGGACTCACTGCACTGCATCCCCAGTGGTGCCAGTGCACTCTCTGGAGTCACAGCACTGCATCAACAGTGGTGCCTCTGCACTCTCTGGAGTCACTGCACTGCATCCCCAGTGGTGCCAGTGCACTCTCTGGACTCAGTGTAGTGCATCCCCAGTGGTGCCAGTGCACTCTCTGGACTCACTGCACTGCATCCCCAGTAGTGCCAGTGCACTCTCTGGACTCACTGCACTGCATCCCCAGTGGTGCCAGTGCACTCTCCGGAATCACTGCACTACATCCCCAGTGGTGTCAGTGCACTCTCTGGACTCACTGCAGTGCATCCCCAGTGGTGCCCGTGCACTCTCTGGACTCACTGCAGTGCATCCCCAGTGGTGCCAGTGCACTCTCTGGACTCACTGCATTGCATCCCCAGTGGTGCCAGTGCACTCTCTGCACTCACTGCAGTGCATCCGCAGTGGTGCCAGTGCACTCTCTGGAGTCACTGCACTGCATCCCCAGGGGTGCCTGTTCAGTCTCTGGACTCACTACAGTTCATCCCCAGTGGAGCCAGTGCACTCTCTGGACTCACTGCACTGCATCCCCAGTGGTGCCAGTGAACTCTCTGGACTCACTGCACTCCATCCCCACTGGTGCCAGTCCACTCTCTGGACTCACTGCACTGCATCCCCAGTGGTGCCAGTGGACTCTCCGCACTCATGCACTGCATACCCAGTGCTGCCAGTGCACTCTCTGGACTCACTGCACTGCATCCCAGTGGTGCCAGTGCACTCTCAGGACTCACTGCACTGCATCACCAGTGGTGCCAGTGCACTCTCTGGACTCAGTGCACTGCATCCCCAGTGGTGCCAGTGCACTCTCTGGACTCACTGCACTGCATCCCCAGTGGTGCCAGTGCACTCTCTGGACTCACTGCACTGCATCCCCAGTGGTGCCACTGCACTCTCTGGACTCACTGCACTGCATCACCATTGGTGCCAGGGCACTCTCCGGACTCACTGCAGTGCATCCCCAGTGGTGCCAGTGCACTCTTTCGAGTCACTGCACTGCATCCCCAGTGGTGCCAGTGCACTCTCTGTACTCACTGCACTGCATCCCCAGTGGTGCCAGTGCACTCTCTGGACTCACTGCAGTGCATCCCCAGTGGTGCCAGTGCACTCTCTGGAATCACTGCAGTGCATCCCCAGTGGTGCCAGTGCACTCTCTGTACTCACTGCACTGCATCACCTGTGGTGCCAGTGCACTCTCTGGACTCACTGCAGTGCATCCCCAGTGGTGCCAGTGCACTCTCTGAACTCACCGCACTGCATCCCCAGTGGTGTCAGTGCACTCTCTGGACTCACTGCACTGCATCCCCTGTGGTGCCAGTGCACTCTGTGGACTCATCGCATTGCATCCCCAGTGGTGCCAGTGCACTCTCTGGACTCACTGCACTGCATCCCCAGTGGTGCCAGTGCACTCTCTGCCCTCACTGCAGTGCATCCCCAGTGGTGCCAGTGCACTCTCTGCCCTCACTGCACTGCATCCCCAGTGGTGCCAGTGCACTCTCTGCACTCACTGCACTGCATTCCCAGTGGTGCCAGTGCACTCTCTGGACTCACTGCACTGCATCCCCAGTGGTGCCAGTGCACTCTCTGCACTCACTGCACTGCATTCCCAGTGGTGCCAGTGCACTCTCTGGACTCACTGCACTGCATCCCCAGTGGTGCCAGTGCACTCTCTGCACTCACTGCAGTGCATCCGCAGTGGTGCCACTGCACTCTCTGGACTCACTGCACTGCATCCCCAGTAGTGCCAGTGCACTCTGTGGACTCACTGCACTGCATCCCCAGTGGTGCCAGTGCACTATCTGGACTCATTGCAGTGCATCCCCAGTGGTGCCAGTGCACTCTCTGGGTCACTGCACTGCATTCCCAGTGGTGCCAGTGCACTCTCTGGACTCAC
The DNA here is from genome assembly GCF_964211835.1 of Anser anser. Lineage (NCBI taxonomy): Eukaryota > Metazoa > Chordata > Aves > Anseriformes > Anatidae > Anser > Anser anser. Next base: position 88,193 of record NW_028153461.1, on the reverse strand, counting down.
TGCAGTGCATCCCCACTGGTGCCAGTGCACTCTCTGGACTCACTGCACTGCAACCCCAGTGGTGCCAGTGCACTCTCTGGACTCACCGCACTGCATCCCCAGTGGTGCCAGTGCACTCTCTGGACTCACTGCACTGCATCCCCAAGGTGCCAGTGCACTCTCTGGACTCAACTGCACTGCATCCCCAGTGGTGCCCGTGCACTCTCTGGACTCACTGGAGTGCATCCCCAGTGGTGCCAGTGCACTCTCTGGAATCACTGCATTGCATGCCCAGTGGTGCCAGTGCACTCTCTGCACTCACTGCACTGCATCCCCAGTGGTGCCAGTGCACTCTCTGGACTCACTGCACTGCATCCCCAGTGGTGCCTGTGCAGTCTCTGGACTCACTACAGTTCATCCCCAGTGGAGCCAGTGCACTCTCTGGACTCATGCACTGCATACCCAGTGGTGCCAGTGCACTCTTTGGACTCACTGTACTGCATCCCAGGTGGTGCCAGTGCACTCTCTGGACTCACTGCACTGCATCCCCAGTGGTGCCAGTGTAGTCTCTGGACTCACTGTAGTGCATCCCCAGTGGTGCCAGTGTAATCTCAGGACTCACTGCAGTGCAGCTCCAGTTGGTGCCAGTGCAGTCTCTGGACTCACTGCAGTGCATCCCCACTGGTGCCAGTGCACTCTCTGGACTCACTGCAGTGCATCCCCAGTGGTGCCAGTGCACTCTCTGGAGGCACTGCAGTGTACCCCCAGTGGTGCCAGTGCACTCTCTGGACTCACTGAACTGCATCCCCAGTGGTGCCAGAGCAATCTCTGGACTCACTGCAGTGCATCCCCAGTGCTGCCAGTGCACTCTCTGGACTCACTGCACTGCATCGCCAGTGGTGCCAGTGCACTCTCTGGACTCACTGCACTGCATCCCCAGTGGTGCCAGTGCACTCTCTGCACTCAGTGCACTGCATCCCCAGTGGTGCCAGTGCACTCTCTGGACTCACTGCACTGCATCCCCAGTGGTGCCAGTGCACTCTCTGGAGTCACAGCACTGCATCAACAGTGGTGCCTCTGCACTCTCTAGAGTCAGTGCACTGCATCCCCAGTGGTGCCAGTGCACTCTCTGGACTCAGTGTAGTGCATCCCCAGTGGTGCCAGTGCACTCTCTGGACTCACTGCACTGCATCCCCAGTAGTGCCAGTGCACTCTCTGGACTCACTGCACTGCATCCCCAGTGGTGCCAGTGCACTCTCTGGAATCACTGCAGTGCATCCCCAGTGGTGCCAGTGCACTCTCTGGAGTCACTGCACTGCACCCCAGTGGTGCCAGTGCACTCTCTGGACTCACTGCATTGCATCCCCAGTGGTGCCAGTGCACTCTCTGGACTCACTGCACTGCATCCCCAGTGGTGCCACTGCACTCTCTGGACTCACTGCACTGCATCACCAGTGGTGCCAGTGCACTCTCCGGACTCACTGCAGTGCATCCGCAGTGGTGCCAGTGCACTCCTTCGAGTCACTGCAGTGCATCCCCAGTGGTGCCAGTGCACTCTCTAGACTCACTGCAGTGCACCCCCAGTGCTGCCAGTGCACTCTCTGGACTCACTGCAGTGCATCCCCAGTGGTGCCAGTGCACTCTCTGGACTCACTGCACTGCATCCCCAGTGGTGCCAGTGCACTCTCCGGAATCACTGCACTACATCCCCAGTGGTGTCAGTACACTCTCTGGACTCACTGCAGTGCATACCCAGTGGTGCCCGTGCACTCTCTGGACTCACTGCAGTGCATCCCCAGTGGTGCCAGTGCACTCTCTGGACTCACTGCATTGCATCCCCAGTGGTGCCAGTGCACTCTCTGCACTCACTGCAGTGCATCCGCAGTGGTGCCAGTGCACTCTCTGGAGTCACTGCACTGAATCCCCAGTGGTGCCTGTGCAGTCTCTGAACTCACTACAGTTCATCCCCAGTGGAGCCAGTGCACTCTCTGGACTCACTGCACTGCATCCCCAGTGGTGCCAGTGCACTCTCTGGACTCACTGCACTCCATCCCCAGTGGTGCCAGTCCACTCTCTGGACTCACTGCACTGCATCCCCAGTGGTGCCAGTGGACTCTCCGCACTCATGCACTGCATACCAAGTGGTGCCAGTGCACTCTCTGGACTCACTGCACTGCATGTACAGTGGTGCCAGTGCACTCTCTGGACTCACTGCACTGCATCCCCAGTGGTGCCAGTGTAGTCTCTGGACTCACTGTAGTGCATCCCCAGTGGTGCCAGTGCAATCTCAGGACTCACTGCAGTGCAGCTCCAGTTGGTGCCAGTGCAGTCTCTGGACTCACTGCACTGCATCCCCAGTGGTGCCAGTGCACTCTCTGGACTCACTGCACTGCATCCCCAGTGGTGCCAGTGCACTCTCTGGAGTCACTGCACTGCATCCCCAGTGGTGCCAGTGTAGTCTCTGGACTCACTGTAGTGCATCCCCAGTGGTGCCAGTGCAATCTCAGGACTCACTGCAGTGCAGCTCCAGTTGGTGCCAGTGCACTCTCTGGACTCACTGCAGTGCATCCCCAGTAGTGCCAGTGCACTCTCTGGACTCACTGCACTGCATCCCCAGTGGTGCCAGTGCACTCTCTGGAGTCACTGCACTGCATCCCCAGTGGTGCCAGTGCACTCTCTGGACTCACTGCATTGCATCCCCAGTGGTGCCAGTGCACTCTCTGGACTCACTGCACTGCATCCCCAGTGGTGCCACTGCACTCTCTGGACTCACTGCACTGCATCACCATTGGTGGCAGGGCACTCTCCGGACTCACTGCAGTGCATCCGCAGTGGTGCCAGTGCACTCTTTCGAGTCACTGCAGTTCATCCCCAGTGGTGCCAGTGCACTCTCTGGACTCACTGCAGTGCATCCCCAGTGGTGCCAGTGCACTCTCTGGACTCACTGCAGTGCATCCCGAGTGCTGCCAGTGCACTCTCTGCACTCACTGCAGTGCATCCCCAGTGCTGCCAGTGCACTCTCTGGACTCACTGCAGTGCATCCCCAGTGGTGCCAGTGCACTCTCTGGACTCACTGCAGTGCATCCCCAGTGGTGCCAGTGCACTCTCTGGAGTCACAGCACTGCATCAACAGTGGTGCCTCTGCACTCTCTAGAGTCAGTGCACTGCATCCCCAGTGGTGCCAGTGCACTCTCTGGACTCAGTGTAGTGCATCCCCAGTGGTGCCAGTGCACTCTCTGGACTCACTGCACTGCATCCCCAGTAGTGCCAGTGCACTCTCTGGACTCACTGCACTGCATCCCCAGTGGTGCCAGTGCACTCTCTGGAATCACTGCAGTGCATCCCCAGTGGTGCCAGTGCACTCTCTGGAGTCACTGCACTGCACCCCAGTGGTGCCAGTGCACTCTCTGGACTCACTGCATTGCATCCCCAGTGGTGCCAGTGCACTCTCTGGACTCACTGCACTGCATCCCCAGTGGTGCCACTGCACTCTCTGGACTCACTGCACTGCATCACCAGTGGTGCCAGTGCACTCTCCGGACTCACTGCAGTGCATCCGCAGTGGTGCCAGTGCACTCCTTCGAGTCACTGCAGTGCATCCCCAGTGGTGCCAGTGCACTCTCTAGACTCACTGCAGTGCACCCCCAGTGCTGCCAGTGCACTCTCTGGACTCACTGCAGTGCATCCCCAGTGGTGCCAGTGCACTCTCTGGACTCACTGCACTGCATCCCCAGTGGTGCCAGTGCACTCTCCGGAATCACTGCACTACATCCCCAGTGGTGTCAGTACACTCTCTGGACTCACTGCAGTGCATACCCAGTGGTGCCCGTGCACTCTCTGGACTCACTGCAGTGCATCCCCAGTGGTGCCAGTGCACTCTCTGGACTCACTGCATTGCATCCCCAGTGGTGCCAGTGCACTCTCTGCACTCACTGCAGTGCATCCGCAGTGGTGCCAGTGCACTCTCTGGAGTCACTGCACTGAATCCCCAGTGGTGCCTGTGCAGTCTCTGAACTCACTACAGTTCATCCCCAGTGGAGCCAGTGCACTCTCTGGACTCACTGCACTGCATCCCCAGTGGTGCCAGTGCACTCTCTGGACTCACTGCACTCCATCCCCAGTGGTGCCAGTCCACTCTCTGGACTCACTGCACTGCATCCCCAGTGGTGCCAGTGGACTCTCCGCACTCATGCACTGCATACCAAGTGGTGCCAGTGCACTCTCTGGACTCACTGCACTGCATGTACAGTGGTGCCAGTGCACTCTCTGGACTCACTGCACTGCATCCCCAGTGGTGCCAGTGTAGTCTCTGGACTCACTGTAGTGCATCCCCAGTGGTGCCAGTGCAATCTCAGGACTCACTGCAGTGCAGCTCCAGTTGGTGCCAGTGCAGTCTCTGGACTCACTGCACTGCATCCCCAGTGGTGCCAGTGCACTCTCTGGACTCACTGCACTGCATCCCCAGTGGTGCCAGTGCACTCTCTGGAGTCACTGCACTGCATCCCCAGTGGTGCCAGTGTAGTCTCTGGACTCACTGTAGTGCATCCCCAGTGGTGCCAGTGCAATCTCAGGACTCACTGCAGTGCAGCTCCAGTTGGTGCCAGTGCACTCTCTGGACTCACTGCAGTGCATCCCCAGTAGTGCCAGTGCACTCTCTGGACTCACTGCACTGCATCCCCAGTGGTGCCAGTGCACTCTCTGGAGTCACTGCACTGCATCCCCAGTGGTGCCAGTGCACTCTCTGGACTCACTGCATTGCATCCCCAGTGGTGCCAGTGCACTCTCTGGACTCACTGCACTGCATCCCCAGTGGTGCCACTGCACTCTCTGGACTCACTGCACTGCATCACCATTGGTGGCAGGGCACTCTCCGGACTCACTGCAGTGCATCCGCAGTGGTGCCAGTGCACTCTTTCGAGTCACTGCAGTTCATCCCCAGTGGTGCCAGTGCACTCTCTGGACTCACTGCAGTGCATCCCCAGTGGTGCCAGTGCACTCTCTGGACTCACTGCAGTGCATCCCCAGTGCTGCCAGTGCACTCTCTGCACTCACTGCAGTGCATCCCCAGTGCTGCCAGTGCACTCTCTGGACTCACTGCAGTGCATCCCCAGTGGTGCCAGTGCACTCTCTGGACTCACTGCAGTGCATCCCCAGTGGTGCCAGTGCACTCTCTGGAGTCACAGCACTGCATCAACAGTGGTGCCTCTGCACTCTCTGGAGTCACTGCACTGCATCCCCAGTGGTGCCAGTGCACTCTCTGGACTCACTGCAGTGCACCCCCACTGGTGCCAGTGCACTCTCTGGACTCACTGCACTGCATCCCCAGTGGTGCCAGTGCACTCTCTGGACTCACTGCGCTGCATCCACAGTGGTGCCAGTGTACTCTCTGGACTCACTGCATTGCATCCCCAGTGGTGCCAGTGCACTCTCTGGACTCACTGCACTGCATCCCCAGTGGTGCCAGGGCACTCTCTGGACTCACTGCAGTGCATCCCCAGTGGTGCCAGTGCACTCTCTGCCCTCACTGCAGTGCATCCCCAGTGGTGCCAGTGCACTCTCTGCACTCACTGCAGTGCATCCCCAGTGGTGCCAGTGCAATCTCTGGGCTCACCGGGGTGCATCCCCAGTGGTGCCAGTGCACTCTCTGGATTCACTGCACTGCATCCCCAGTGGTGCCAGTGCACTCTCTGGACTCACTGCACTGCATCCCCAGTGGTGCCAGGGCACTCTCTGCACTCACTGCACTGCATCCCCAGTGGTGCCAGTGCACTCTCTGGACTCACTGCACTGCAACCCCAGTGGTGCCAGTGCACTCTCTGGACTCACTGCAGTGCACCCCCACTGGTGCCAGTGCACTCTCTGGACTCACTGCACTGCATCCCCAGTGGTGCCAGTGCACTCTCTGGACTCACTGCACTGCATCCCCAAGGTGCCAGTGCACTCTCTGGACTCAACTGCACTGCATACCCAGTGCTGCCAGTCGACTCTCTGGACTCACTGCAGTGCATCCCCAGTGGTGCCAGTGCACTCTCTGGACTCACTGCAGTGCATCCCCAGTGGTGCCAGTGCACTCTCTGGACTCACTGCACTGCATCCCCAGTGGTGCCAGTGCACTCTCTGGACTCACTGCACTTCATCCCCAGTGGTGCCAGTGCACTCTCTGGACTCACTGCATTGCATCCCCAGTGGTGCCAGTGCACTCTCTGGACTCACTGCACTGCATCCCCAGTGGTGCCACTGCACTCTCTGGACTCACTGCAGTGCATCCCCAGTGGTGCCAGTGCACTCTCTGCACTCACTGAACTGCATCACCAGTGGTGCCAGTGCACTCTCTGGACTCACTGCAGTGCATCCCCAGTGGTGCCAGTGCACTCTCTGGACTCACTGCACGGCAACCCCAGTGGTGCCAGTGCACTCTCTGGAGTCGCAGCACTGCATCAACAGTGGTGCCTCTGCACTCTCTGGAGTCACTGCACTGCATCCCCAGTGGTGCCAGTGCACTCTCTGGACTCACTGCAGTGCATCCCCAGTGGTGCCAGTGCACTCTCTGGACTCACTGCAGTGCATCCCCAGTGGTGCCAGTGCACTCTCTGGACTCACTGCACTGCATCCCCAGTGGTGCCAGTGTACTCTCTGGACTCACTGCACGTCATCACCAGTGGTGCCAGTGCACTCTCTGGACTCACTGCATTGCATCCCCAGTGGTGCCAGTGCACTCTCTGGACTCACTGCACTGCATCCCCAGTGGTGCCACTGCACTCTCTGGACTCACTGCACTGCATCCCCAGTGGTGCCAGTGCACTCTCTGGACTCACTGCACTTCATCCCCAGTGGTGCCAGTGCACTCTCTGGACTCACTGCATTGCATCCCCAGTGGTGCCAGTGCACTCTCTGGACTCACTGCACTGCATCCCCAGTGGTGCCACTGCGCTCTCTGGACTCACTGCACTGCATCACCATTGGTGCCAGGGCACTCTCCGGACTCACTGCAGTGCATCCGCAGTGGTGCCAGTGCACTCTTTCGATTCACTGCAGTGCATCCCCAGTGGTGCCAGTGCACTCTCTGGACTCACTGCACTGCATCCCCAGTGGTGCCAGTGCACTCTCTGCACTCACTGCACTGCATCCCCAGTGTTCCCAGAGCACTCTCTGGACTCACTGCAGTGCATCCCCAGTGGTGCCAGTGCACTCTCTGGACTCACTGCACTGCATCCCCACTGGTGCCAGTGCACTCTCTGGACTCACTGCACTGCATCCCCAGTGGTGCCACTGCACTCTCTGGACTCACTGCACTGCATCACCATTGGTGCCAGTGCACTCTCCGGACTCACTGCAGTGCATCCGCAGTGGTGCCAGTGCACTCTTTCGAGTCACTGCACTGCATCCCCATTAGTGCCAGTGCATTCTCAAGACTCATTGCAGTGCATCCCCAGTGGTGCCAATGCACTCTCTGCACTCACTGCACTGCATCCCCAGTGGTGCCAGTGCACTCTCTGGACTCACTGCACTGCATCCCCAGTGGTGCCAGTGCACTCTCTGGACTCACTGCACTGCATCCCCAGTGGTGCCAGTGCACTCTCTGCACTCACTGCAGTGCATCCCCAGTGGTGCCAGTGCACTCTCTCCACTCACTGCACTGCATCCCCAGTGGTGCCAGTGCACTCTCTGCACTCACTGCACTGCATCCCCGGTGTCCCAGAGCACTCTCTGGACTCACCGAGGTGCATCCCCAGTGGTGCCAGTGCACTCTCTGGACTCACCGCACTGCATCACCAGTGGTGCCAGTGCACTCTCTGGACTCACTGCAGTGCAGCCCCTGAGGTGCCAGTGTACTCTCTGGATCACTGCACTGCATCACCATTGGTGCCAGGGCACTCTCCGGACTCACTGCAGTGCATCCCCAGTGGTGCCAGTGCACTCTTTCGAGTCACTGCACTGCATCCCCAGTGGTGCCAGTGCATTCTCTGGACTCACTGCAGTGCATCCCCATTGGTGCCAGTGCAGTCTCTGGAGTCACTGCAGTGCATCCCCAGTGGTGCCAGTGCACTCTCTGGACTCACTGCACTGCATCCCCAGTGCTGACAGTGCACTCACTGGACTCACTGCACTGCATCCCCAGTGGTGCCAGTGCACTCTCTGGACTCACGGCACTGCATCCCCAGTGGTGCCAGTGCACTCTCTGGATTCACTGCACAGCATCCCCAGAGGTGCCAGTGCACTCTCTGGACTCACTGCACTGCATCCCCAGTGGTGCCAGTGCACTCTCTGGACTCACTGCACTGCATCCCCAGTGGTGCCAGTACACTCTCTGGACTCACTGCAGTGCATCCCCAGTGGTGCCAGTGTACTCTCTGGACTCACTGCACTGCATCACCAGCGGTGCCAGTGCACTCTCTGGACTCACTGCAGTGCATCCCCAGTGGTGCCAGTGCACTTTCTGGAGTCACTGCACTGCATCCCCAGTGGTGCCAGTGCACTCTCTGGAGTCACTGCGCTGCATCCCCAGTGGTGCCAGTGCCCTCTGTGGACTCACTGCACTACATCCCCTGTGGGGCCAGTGTACTCTCTGGACTCAGTGCAGTGCATCCCCAGTGGTGCCAGTGCACTCTCTGGACTCACCGGGGTGCATCCCCAGTGGTGCCAGTGCACTCTGTGGACTCACCGGGGTGCATCCCCAGTGGTGCCAGTGCACTCTCTGGACTCACTGCAGTGCATCCCCAGTGGTGCCAGTGCACTCTCTGGACTCACTGCAGTGCTTCCGCACTGGTGCCAGTGCACTCTCTGCACTCACTGCACTGCATCAACAGTGGTGCCTCTGCACTCTCTGGAGTCACTGCACTGCATCCCCAGTGGTGCCAGTGCACTCTCTGGACTCACTGTAGTGCATCCCCAGTGGTGCCAGTGCACTCTCTGGACTCACTGCACTCCATCCCCACTGGTGCCAGTCCACTCTCTGGACTCATTGCACTGCATCCCCAGTGGTGCCAGTGGACTCTCTGCACTCATGCACTGCATACCCAGTGGTGCCAGTGCACTCTTTGGACTCACTGCACTGCATGAACAGTGGTGCCAGTGCACTCTCTGGACTCACTGCACTGCATCCACAGTGGTGCCAGTGTAGTCTCTGGACTCACTGTAGTGCATCCCCAGTGGTGCCAGTGCAATCTCAGGACTCACTGCAGTGCAGCTCCAGTGGTGCCAGTGCAGTCTCTGGACTCACTGCACTGCATCCCCAGTGGTGCCAGTGCACTCTCTGGACTCACTGCAGTGCATCCCCAGTGGTGCCAGTGCACTCTATGGAGTCACTGCAGTGTATCCCCAGTGGTGCCAGTGCACTCTCTGGGCTCACTGAACTGCATCCCCAGTGGTGCCAGAGCACTCTCTGGACTGACTGCAGTGCATCCCCAGTGCTGCCAGTGCACTCTCTGGACTCACTGCAGTGCATCCCCAGTGGTGCCAGTGCACTCTCAGGACTCACTGCACTGCATCACCAGTGGTGCCAGTGCACTCTCTGGACTCACTGCACTGCATCCCCAGTGGTGCCAGTGCACTCTCTGGACTCACTGCATTTCATCCCCAGTGGTGCCAGTGCACTCTCTGGACTCACTGCACTGCATCCCCAGTGGTGCCACTGCACTCTCTGGACTCACTGCACTGCATCACCATTGGTGCCAGGGCACTCTCCGGACTCACTGCAGTGCATCCGCAGTGGTGCCAGTGCACTCTTTCGAGTCACTGCACTGCATCCCCAGTGGTGCCAGTGCACTCTTTGGAGTCACTGCACTGCATCCCCAGTGGTGCCAGTGCACTCTCTGGACTCACTGCAGTGCATCCCCAGTGGTGCCAGTGCACTCTCTGGAATCACTGCAGTGCATCCCCAGTGGTGCCAGTGCACTCTCTGTACTCACTGCACTGCATCACCTTTGGTGCCAGTGCACTCTCTGGACTCACTGCAGTGCATCCCCAGTGGTGCCAGTGCACTCTCTGGACTCACTGCACTGCATCCCCAGTGGTGCCAGTGCACTCTCTGCCCTCACTGCAGTGCATCCCCAGTGGTGCCAGTGCACTCTCTGCCCTCACTGCACTGCATCCCCAGTGGTGCCAGTGCACTCTCTGCACTCACTGCACTGCATCCCCAGTGGTGCCAGTGCACTCTCTGGACTCACTGCACTGCATCCCCAGTGGTGCCAGTGCACTCTCTGCACTCACTGCAGTGCATCCGCAGTGGTGCCACTGCACTCTCTGGACTCACTGCACTGCATCCCCAGTAGTGCCAGTGCACTCTGTGGACTCACTGCGCTGCATCCCCAGTGGTGCCAGTGCACTCTCTGGACTCACTGCACTGCATCCCCAGTGGTGCCAATGCACTCTCTGCACTCACTGCACTGCATTCCCAGTGGTGCCAGTGCACTCTCTGGACTCACTGCAGTGCATCCCCAGTGGTGCCAGTGCACTCTCTGCACTCACTGCACTGCAACCCCAGTGGTGCCAGTGCACTCTCTGGACTCACCGCACTGCATCCCCAGTGGTGCCAGTGCACTCTCTGGACTCACTGCACTGCATCCCCAAGGTGCCAGTGCACTCTCTGGACTCACTGCACTGCATCCCCAGTGGTGCCAGTGCACTCTCTGCACTCATGCACTGCATACCCAGTGGTGCCAGTCCACTCTCTGGACTCACTGCACTGCACCCCAGTGGTGCCAGTGCACTCTCTGCACTCATGCACTGCATACCCAGTGGTGCCAGTGCACTCTTTGGACTCACTGTACTGCATCCCAGATGGTGCCAGTGCACTCTCTGGACTCACTGCACTGCATCCCCAGTGGTGCCAGTGCACTCTCTGGACTCACTGCACTGCATCCCCAGTGGTGCCAATACACTCTCTGCACTCACTGCACTGCATCCCCAGTGGTGCCAGTGCACTATCTGGACTCATTGCAGTGCATCCCCAGTGGTGCCAGTGCACTCTCTGAGTCACTGCACTGCATTCCCAGTGGTGCCAGTGCACTGTCTGGACTCACTGCAGTGCATCCCCAGTGGTGCCAGTGCACTCTCTGGGCTCACTGCACTGCAACCCCAGTGGTGCCAGTGCACTCTCTGGACTCACCGCACTGCATCCCCAGTGGTGCCAGTGCACTCTCTGGACTCACTGCACTGCATCCCCAAGGTGCCAGTCCACTCTCTGGACTCACTGCACTGCATCCCAGTGGTGCCAGTGCACTCTCTGCACTCATGCACTGCATACCCAGTGGTGCCAGTCCACTCTCTGGACTCACTGCACTGCATCCCCAGTGGTGCCAGTGCACTCTCTGAACTCATGCACTGCATACCCAGTGGTGCCAGTGCACTCTTTGGACTCACTGTACTGCATCCCAGGTGGTGCCAGTGCACTCTCTGGACTCACTGCACTGCATCCCCAGTGGTGCCAGTGTAGTCTCTGGACTCACTGTAGTGCATCCCCAGTGATGCCAGTGTAATCTCAGGACTCACTGCAGTGCAGCTCCAGTTGGTGCCAGTGCAGTCTCTGGACTCACTGCAGTGCATCCCCAGTGGTGCCAGTGCACTCTCTGGACTCACTGCAGTGCATCCCCAGTGGTGCCAGTGCACTCTCTGGAGTCACTGCAGTGTACCCCCAGTGGTGCCAGTGCACTCTCTGGACTCACTGAACTGCATCCCCAGTGGTGCCAGAGCAATCTCTGGACTCACTGCAGTGCATCACCTGTGGTGCCAGTGCACTCTCTGGACTCACTGCACTGCATCGCCAGTGGTGCCAGTGCACTCTCTGGACTCACTGCACTGCATCCCCAGTGGTGCCAGTGCACTCTCTGCACTCAGTGCACTGCATCCCCAGTGGTGCCAGTGCACTCTCTGGACTCACTGCACTGCATCCCCAGTGGTGCCAGTGCACTCTCTGGAGTCACAGCACTGCATCAACAGTGGTGCCTCTGCACTCTCTGGAGTCACTGCACTGCATCCCCAGTGGTGCCAGTGCACTCTCTGGACTCAGTGTAGTGCATCCCCAGTGGTGCCAGTGCACTCTCTGGACTCACTGCACTGCATCCCCAGTAGTGCCAGTGCACTCTCTGGACTCACTGCACCGCATCCCCAGTGGTGCCAGTGCACTCTCTGGAATCACTGCAGTGCATCCCCAGTGGTGCCAGTGCACTCTCTGGAGTCACTGCACTGCATCCCCAGTGGTGCCAGTGCACTCTCTGGACTCACTGCATTTCATCCCCAGTGGTGCCAGTGCACTCTCTGGACTCACTGCACTGCATCCCCAGTGGTGCCACTGCACTCTCTGGACTCACTGCACTGCATCACCAGTGGTGCCAGGGCACTCTCCGGACTCACTGCAGTGCATCCGCAGTGGTGCCAGTGCACTCCTTCGAGTCACTGCAGTGCATCCCCAGTGGTGCCAGGGCACTCTCTAGACTCACTGCAGTGCACCCCCAGTGCTGCCAGTGCACTCTCTGGACTCACTGCAGTGCATCCCCAGTGGTACCAGTGCACTCTCTGGACTCACTGCACTGCATCCCCAGTGGTGCCAGTGCACTCTCCGGAATCACTGCACTACATCCCCAGTGGTGTCAGTGCACTCTCTGGACTCACTGCAGTGCATCCCCAGTGGTGCCCGTGCACTCTCTGGACTCACTGCAGTGCATCCCCAGTGGTGCCAGTGCACTCTCTGGACTCACTGCATTGCATCCCCAGTGGTGCCAGTGCACTCTCTGCACTCACTGCAGTGCATCCGCAGTGGTGCCAGTGCACTCTCTGGAGTCACTGCACTGCATCCCCAGGGGTGCCTGTGCAGTCTCTGGACTCACTACAGTTCATCCCCAGTGGAGCCAGTGCACTCTCTGGACTCACTGCACTGCATCCCCAGTGGTGCCAGTGCACTCTCTGGACTCACTGCACTCCATCCCCACTGGTGCCAGTCCACTCTCTGGACTCACTGCACTGCATCCCCAGTGGTGCCAGTGGACTCTCCGCACTCATGCACTGCATACCCAGTGGTGCCAGTGCACTCTCTGGACTCACTGCACTGCATGTACAGTGGTGCCAGTGCACTCTCTGGACTCACTGCACTGCATCCCCAGTGCTGCCAGTGTAGTCTCTGGACTCACTGTAGTGCATCCCCAGTGGTGCCAGTGCAATCTCAGGACTCACTGCAGTGCAGCTCCAGTTGGTGCCAGTGCAGTCTCTGGACTCACTGCACTGCATCCCCAGTGGTGCCAGTGCACTCTCTGGACTCACTGCAGTGCATCCCCAGTGGTGCCTGTGCACTCTCTGGAGTCACTGCAGTGTATCCCCAGTGGTGCCAGTGCACTCTCTGGACTCACTGAACTGCATTCCCAGTGGTGCCAGAGCACTCTCTGGACTCACTGCAGTGCATTCCCAGTGCTGCCAGTGCACTCTCTGGACTCACTGCACTGCATCGCCAGTGGTGCCAGTGCACTCTCTGGACTCACTGCACTGCATCACCATTGGTGCCAGGGCACTCTCCGGACTCACTGCAGTGCATCCGCAGTGGTGCCAGTGCACTCTTTCGAGTCACTGCACTGCATCCCCAGTGGTGCCAGTGCACTCTCTGGACTCACTGCACTGCATCCCCAATGGTGCCAGTGCACTCTCTGGACTCACTGCAGTGCATCCCCAGTGGTGCCAGTGCACTCTCTGGAATCACTGCAGTGCATCCCCAGCGGTGCCAGTGCACTCTCTGTACTCACTGCACTGCATCACCTGTGGTGCCAGTGCACTCTCTGGACTCACTGCAGTGCATCCCCAGTGGTGCCAGTGCACTCTCTGAACTCACCGCACGGCATCCCCAGTGGTGTCAGTGCACTCTCTGGACTCACTGTAGTGCATCCCCAGTGGTGCCAGTGCACTCTGTGGACTCATCGAATTGCATCCCCAGTGGTGCCAGTGCACTCTCTGGACTCACTGCAGTGCATCCCCAGTGGTGCCAGTGCACTCTCTGGAATCACTGCAGTGCATCCCCAGTGGTGCCAGTGCACTCTCTGTACTCACTGCACTGCATCACCTGTGGTGCCAGTGCACTCTCTGGACTCACTGCAGTGCATCCCCAGTGGTGCCAGTGCACTCTCTGAACTCACCGCACTGCATCCCCAGTAGTGTCAGTGCACTCTCTGGACTCACTGCACTGCATCCCCTGTGGTGCCAGTGCACTCTGTGGACTCATCGCATTGCATCCCCAGTGGTGCCAGTGCACTCTCTGGACTCACTGCACTGCATCCCCAGTGGTGCCAGTGCACTCTCTGCCCTCACTGCAGTGCATCCCCAGTGGTGCCAGTGCACTCTCTGCCCTCACTGCACTGCATCCCCAGTGGTGCCAGTGCACTCTCTGGACTCACTGCACTGCATCCCCAGTGGTGCCAGTGCACTCTCTGGACTCACTGCAGTGCATCCGCAGTGGTGCCACTGCACTCTCTGGACTCACTGCGCTGCATCCCCAGTGGTGCCAGTGCACTCTCTGGACTCACTGCACTGCATCCCCAGTGCTGCCAGTGCACTCTCCGGAATCACTGTACTACATCCCCAGTGGTGTCAGTGCACTCTCTGGACTCACTGCAGTGCATCCCCAGTGGTGCCCGTGCACTCTCTGGACTCACTGCACTGCATCCCCAGTGGTGCCAGGGCACTCTCTGGACTCACTGCACTCCATCCCCACTGGTGCCAGTCCACTCTCTGGACTCATTGCACTGCATCCCCAGTGGTGCCAGTGGACTCTCTGCACTCATGCACTGCATACCCAGTGGTGCCAGTGCACTCTTTGGACTCACTGCACTGCATGAACAGTGGTGCCAGTGCACTCTCTGGACTCACTGCACTGCATCCACAGTGGTGCCAGTGTAGTCTCTGGACTCACTGTAGTGCATCCCCAGTGGTGCCAGTGCAATCTCAGGACTCACTGCAGTGCAGCTCCAGTGGTGCCAGTGCAGTCTCTGGACTCACTGCACTGCATCCCCAGTGGTGCCAGTGCACTCTCTGGACTCACTGCAGTGCATCCCCAGTGGTGCCAGTGCACTCTATGGAGTCACTGCAGTGTATCCCCAGTGGTGCCAGTGCACTCTCTGGGCTCACTGAACTGCATCCCCAGTGGTGCCAGAGCACTCTCTGGACTCACTGCACTGCATCCCCAGTGCTGCCAGTGCACTCTCTGGACTCACTGCAGTGCATCCCCAGTGGTGCCAGTGCACTCTCAGGACTCACTGCACTGCATCACCAGTGGTGCCAGTGCACTCTCTGGACTCAGTGCACTGCATCCCCAGTGGTGCCAGTGCACTCTCTGGACTCACTGCATTTCATCCCCAGTGGTGCCAGTGCACTCTCTGGACTCACTGCACTGCATCCCCAGTGGTGCCACTGCACTCTCTGGACTCACTGCACTGCATCACCATTGGTGCCAGGGCACTCTCCGGACTCACTGCAGTGCATCCGCAGTGGTGCCAGTGCACTCTTTCGAGTCACTGCACTGCATCCCCAGTGGTGCCAGTGCACTCTTTGGAGTCACTGCACTGCATCCCCAGTGGTGCCAGTGCACTCTCTGGACTCACTGCAGTGCATCCCCAGTGGTGCCAGTGCACTCTCTGGAATCACTGCAGTGCATCCCCAGTGGTGCCAGTGCACTCTCTGTACTCACTGCACTGCATCACCTGTGGTGCCAGTGCACTCTCTGGACTCACTGCAGTGCATCCCCAGTGGTGCCAGTGCACTCTCTGGACTCACTGCACTGCATCCCCAGTGGTGCCAGTGCACTCTCTGCCCTCACTGCAGTGCATCCCCAGTGGTGCCAGTGCACTCTCTGCCCTCACTGCACTGCATCCCCAGTGGTGCCAGTGCACTCTCTGCACTCACTGCACTGCATCCCCAGTGGTGCCAGTGCACTCTCTGGACTCACTGCACTGCATCCCCAGTGGTGCCAGTGCACTCTCTGCACTCACTGCAGTGCATCCGCAGTGGTGCCACTGCACTCTCTGGACTCACTGCACTGCATCCCCAGTAGTGCCAGTGCACTCTGTGGACTCACTGCGCTGCATCCCCAGTGGTGCCAGTGCACTCTCTGGACTCACTGCACTGCATCCCCAGTGGTGCCAATGCACTCTCTGCACTCACTGCACTGCATTCCCAGTGGTGCCAGTGCACTCTCTGGACTCACTGCAGTGCATCCCCAGTGGTGCCAGTGCACTCTCTGCACTCACTGCACTGCAACCCCAGTGGTGCCAGTGCACTCTCTGGACTCACCGCACTGCATCCCCAGTGGTGCCAGTGCACTCTCTGGACTCACTGCACTGCATCCCCAAGGTGCCAGTGCACTCTCTGGACTCACTGCACTGCATCCCCAGTGGTGCCAGTGCACTCTCTGCACTCATGCACTGCATACCCAGTGGTGCCAGTCCACTCTCTGGACTCACTGCACTGCACCCCAGTGGTGTCAGTGCACTCTCTGCACTCATGCACTGCATACCCAGTGGTGCCAGTGCAATCTTTGGACTCACTGTACTGCATCCCAGATGGTGCCAGTGCACTCTCTGGACTCACTGCACTGCATCCCCAGTGGTGCCAGTGCACTCTCTGGACTCACTGCACTGCATCCCCAGTGGTGCCAATACACTCTCTGCACTCACTGCACTGCATCCCCAGTGGTGCCAGTGCACTATCTGGACTCATTGCAGTGCATCCCCAGTGGTGCCAGTGCACTCTCTGAGTCACTGCACTGCATTCCCAGTGGTGCCAGTGCACTGTCTGGACTCACTGCAGTGCATCCCCAGTGGTGCCAGTGCACTCTCTGGGCTCACTGCACTGCAACCCCAGTGGTGCCAGTGCACTCTCTGGACTCACCGCACTGCATCCCCAGTGGTGCCAGTGCACTCTCTGGACTCACTGCACTGCATCTCCAAGGTGCCAGTCCACTCTCTGGACTCACTGCACTGCATCCCCAGTTGTGCCAGTGCACTCTCTGCACTCATGCACTGCATACCCAGTGGTGCCAGTCCACTCTCTGGACTCACTGCACTGCATCCCCAGTGGTGCCAGTGCACTCTCTGAACTCATGCACTGCATACCCAGTGGTGCCAGTGCACTCTTTGGACTCACTGTACTGCATCCCAGGTGGTGCCAGTGCACTCTCTGGACTCACTGCACTGCATCCCCAGTGGTGCCAGTGTAGTCTCTGGACTCACTGTAGTGCATCCCCAGTGATGCCAGTGTAATCTCAGGACTCACTGCAGTGCAGCTCCAGTTGGTGCCAGTGCAGTCTCTGGACTCACTGCAGTGCATCCCCAGTGGTGCCAGTGCACTCTCTGGACTCACTGCAGTGCATCCCCAGTGGTGCCAGTGCACTCTCTGGAGTCACTGCAGTGTACCCCCAGTGGTGCCAGTGCACTCTCTGGACTCACTGAACTGCATCCCCAGTGGTGCCAGAGCAATCTCTGGACTCACTGCAGTGCATCCCCAGTGGTGCCAGTGCACTCTCTGGACTCACTGCACTGCATCGCCAGTGGTGCCAGTGCACTCTCTGGACTCACTGCACTGCATCCCCAGTGGTGCCAGTGCACTCTCTGCACTCAGTGCACTGCATCCCCAGTGGTGCCAGTGCACTCTCTGGACTCACTGCACTGCATCCCCAGTGGTGCCAGTGCACTCTCTGGAGTCACAGCACTGCATCAACAGTGGTGCCTCTGCACTCTCTGGAGTCACTGCACTGCATCCCCAGTGGTGCCAGTGCACTCTCTGGACTCAGTGTAGTGCATCCCCAGTGGTGCCAGTGCACTCTCTGGACTCACTGCACTGCATCCCCAGTAGTGCCAGTGCACTCTCTGGACTCACTGCACCGCATCCCCAGTGGTGCCAGTGCACTCTCTGGAATCACTGCAGTGCATCCCCAGTGGTGCCAGTGCACTCTCTGGAGTCACTGCACTGCATCCCCAGTGGTGCCAGTGCACTCTCTGGACTCACTGCATTGCATCCCCAGTGGTGCCAGTGCACTCTCTGGACTCACTGCACTGCATCCCCAGTGGTGCCACTGCACTCTCTGGACTCACTGCACTGCATCACCAGTGGTGCCAGGGCACTCTCCGGACTCACTGCAGTGCATCCGCAGTGGTGCCAGTGCACTCCTTCGAGTCACTGCAGTGCATCCCCAGTGGTGCCAGGGCACTCTCTAGACTCACTGCAGTGCACCCCCAGTGCTGCCAGTGCACTCTCTGGACTCACTGCAGTGCATCCCCAGTGGTGCCAGTGCACTCTCTGGACTCACTGCACTGCATCCCCAGTGGTGCCAGTGCACTCTCCGGAATCACTGCACTACATCCCCAGTGGTGTCAGTGCACTCTCTGGACTCACTGCAGTGCATCCCCAGTGGTGCCCGTGCACTCTCTGGACTCACTGCAGTGCATCCCCAGTGGTGCCAGTGCACTCTCTGGACTCACTGCATTGCATCCCCAGTGGTGCCAGTGCACTCTCTGCACTCACTGCAGTGCATCCGCAGTGGTGCCAGTGCACTCTCTGGAGTCACTGCACTGCATCCCCAGGGGTGCCTGTGCAGTCTCTGGACTCACTACAGTTCATCCCCAGTGGAGCCAGTGCACTCTCTGGACTCACTGCACTGCATCCCCAGTGGTGCCAGTGCACTCTCTGGACTCACTGCACTCCATCCCCACTGGTGCCAGTCCACTCTCTGGACTCACTGCACTGCATCCCCAGTGGTGCCAGTGGACTCTCCGCACTCATGCACTGCATACCCAGTGGTGCCAGTGCACTCTCTGGACTCACTGCACTGCATGTACAGTGGTGCCAGTGCACTCTCTGGACTCACTGCACTGCATCCCCAGTGCTGCCAGTGTAGTCTCTGGACTCACTGTAGTGCATCCCCAGTGGTGCCAGTGCAATCTCAGGACTCACTGCAGTGCAGCTCCAGTTGGTGCCAGTGCAGTCTCTGGACTCACTGCACTGCATCCCCAGTGGTGCCAGTGCACTCTCTGGACTCACTGCAGTGCATCCCCAGTGGTGCCTGTGCACTCTCTGGAGTCACTGCAGTGTATCCCCAGTGGTGCCAGTGCACTCTCTGGACTCACTGAACTGCATTCCCAGTGGTGCCAGAGCACTCTCTGGACTCACTGCAGTGCATTCCCAGTGCTGCCAGTGCACTCTCTGGACTCACTGCACTGCATCGCCAGTGGTGCCAGTGCACTCTCTGGACTCACTGCACTGCATCCCCAGTGGTGCCAGTGCACTCTCTGGACTCACTGCACTGCATCCCCAGTGGTGCCAGTGCACTCTCTGGAGTCACAGCACTGCATCAACAGTGGTGCCTCTGCACTCCCTGGAGTCACTGCACTGCATCCCCAGTGGTGCCAGTGCACTCTCTGGACTCACTGCAGTGCATCCCCAGTGGTGCCAGTGCACTCTCTGGACTCACTGCAGTGCATCCCCAGTAGTGCCAGTGCACTCTCTGGACTCACTGCACTGCATCCCCAGTGGTGCCAGTGCACTCTCTGGAGTCACTGCACTGCATCCCCAGTGGTGCCAGTGCACTCTCTGGACTCACTGCATTGCATCCCCAGTGGTGCCAGTGCACTCTCTGGACTCACTGCACTGCATGCCCAGTGGTGCCACTGCACTCTCTGGACTCACTGCACTGCATCACCATTGGTGCCAGGGCACTCTCCGGACTCACTGCAGTGCATCCGCAGTGGTGCCAGTGCACTCTTTCGAGTCACTGCAGTTCATCCCCAGTGGTGCCAGTGCACTCTCTGGACTCACTGCAGTGCATCCCCAGTGGTGCCACTGCACTCTCTGGACTCACTGCAGTGCATCCCCAGTGCTGCCAGTGCACTCTCTGGACTCACTGCAGTGCATCCCCAGTGGTGCCAGTGCACTCTCTGGACTCACTGCAGTGCATCCCCAGTGGTGCCAGTGCACTCTCTGGAGTCACAGCACTGCATCAACAGTGGTGCCTCTGCACTCTCTGGAGTCACTGCACTGCATCCCCATTGGTGCCAGTGCACTCTCTGGACTCACTGCAGTGCACCCCCACTGGTGCCAGTGCACTCTCCGGAATCACTGCAGTGCATCCCCAGTGGTGCCAGTGCACTCTCTGGACTGACTGCGCTGCATCCACAGTGGTGCCAGTGCACTCTCTGGACTCACTGCATTGCATCCCCAGTGGCGCCAGTGCACTCTCTGGACTCACTGCACTGCATCCCATTGGTGCTAGTGCACTCTCTGGACTCACTGCACTGCATCCCCAGTGGTGCCAGTGCACTCTCTGGACTCACTGCACTGCATCCCCAGTGGTGCCAGTGCACTCTCTGGACTCACTGCAGTGCATCCCCAGTGGTGCCAGTGCACTCTCTGGACTCACTGCAGTGCTTCCGCACTGGTGCCAGTGCACTCTCTGCACTCACTGCACTGCATCAACAGTGGTGCCTCTGCACTCTCTGGAGTCACTGCACTGCATCCCCAGTGGTGCCAGTGCACTCTCTGGACTCACTGTAGTGCATCCCCAGTGGTGCCAGTGCACTCTCTGGACTCACTGCAGTGCATCCCCAGTGGTGCCAGTGCACTCTCTGGACTCACTGCAGTGCATCCCTTGTGGTGCCTTTGCACTCTCAGGACTCACTGCACTGCATCCCCAGTGGTGCCAGTGCACTCTCTGGACTCAGTGCACTGCATCCCCAGTGGTGCCAGTGCACTCTCTGGACTCAGTGCACTGCATCCCCAATGGTGCCACTGCACTCTCTGGACTCACTGCACTGCATCCCCAGTGGTGCCAGTGCACTCTCTGCACTCACTGCACTGCATCCCCAGTGGTGCCAGTGCACTCTCTGAGCTCACTGCAGTGCATCCCCAGTGGTGCCAGTGCACTCTCTGGACTCACTGCACTGCATCCCCAGTGGTGCCAGTGCACTCTCTGGACTCACTGCACTGCATCAACAGTGGTGCCAGTGCACTCTCTGCACTCACTGCACTGCATCCCCAGTGGTGCCAGTGTAGTCTCTGGACTCACAGCAGTGCATCCCCAGTGGTGCCAGTGCAACTACTGGACTCACTGCAGTGTAGCTCAGTGGTGCCAGTGCCCTCTCTGGACTCACTGCACTGCATCCCCAGTGGTGCCAGTGCACTCTCTGGACTCACTGCAGTGCATCCCCAGTGGCGCCAGTGCACTCTCTGGACTCACTGCAGTGCATCCCCAGTGGTGCCAGTGCACTCTCTGGACCCACTGCAGTGCATCCCCACTGGTGCCAGTGCACTCTCTGGACTCACTGCACTGCATCCCCAATGGTGCCACTGCACTCTCTGTAGTCACTGCACTGCGTCCCCAGTGGTGCCAGTGCACTCTCTGGACTCACTGCAGTGTATCCCCTGTGGTGCCAGTGCACTCTGTGGACTCACTGCACTGCATCCCAGTGGTGCCAGTGCACTCTCTGCACTCACTGCACTGCATCACCAGTGGTGCCAGTGTACTCTCTGGACTCACTGCAGTGCATCCCCAGTGGTGCCAGTGCACTCTCTGGAGTCACTGCACTGCATCCCCAGTGCTGCCAGTGCACTCTCTGGACTCACTGCAGTGCATCCCCAGTGGTGCCAGTGCACTCTCTGGACTCACTGCACTGCATCCCCAGTGGTGCCACTGCACTCTCTGGACTCACTGCACTGCATCACCATTGGTGCCAGGGCACTCTCCGGACTCACTGCAGTGCATCCGCAGTGGTGCCAGTGCACTCTTTCGAGTCACTGCACTGCATCCCCAGTGGTGCCAGTGCACTCTCTGTACTCACTGCACTGCATCCCCAATGGTGCCAGTGCACTCTCTGGACTCACTGCAGTGCATCCCCAATGGTGCCAGTGCACTCTCTGGAATCACTGCAGTGCATCCCCAGTGGTGCCAGTGCACTCTCTGTACTCACTGCACTGCATCACCTGTGGTGCCAGTGCACTCTCTGGACTCACTGCAGTGCATCCCCAGTGGTGCCAGTGCACTCTCTGAACTCACCGCACTGCATCCCCAGTGGTGTCAGTGCACTCTCTGGACTCACTGCACTGCATCCCCTGTGGTGCCAGTGCACTCTGTGGACTCATCGCATTGCATCCCCAGTGGTGCCAGTGCACTCTCTGGACTCACTGCACTGCATCCCCAGTGGTGCCAGTGCACTCTCTGCCCTCACTGCAGTGCATCCCCAGTGGTGCCAGTGCACTCTCTGCCCTCACTGCACTGCATCCCCAGTGGTGCCAGTGCACTCTCTGCACTCACTGCACTGCATCCCCAGTGGTGCCAATGCACTCTCTGGACTCACTGCACTGCATCCCCAGTGGTGCCAGTGCACTCTCTGGACTAACTGCAGTGCATCCGCAGTGATGCCACTGCACTCTCTGGACTCACTGCACTGCATCCCCACTAGTGCCAGTGCACTCTGTGGACTCACTGCGCTGCATCCCCAGTGGTGCCAGTGCACTCTCTGGACTCACTGCACTGCTTCCCCAGTGGTGCCAGTGCACTCCCCGGAATCACTGCACTACATCCCCAGTGGTGTCAGTGCACTCTCTGGACTCACTGCAGTGCATCCCCAGTGGTGCCCGTGCACTCTCTGGACTCACTGCACTGCATCCCCAGTGGTGCCAGGGCACTCTCTGGACTCACTGCACTCCATCCCCACTGGTGCCAGTCCACTCTCTGGACTCACTGCACTGCATCCCCAGTGGTGCCAGTGGACTCTCTGCACTCATGCACTGCATACCCAGTGGTGCCAGTGCACTCTTTGGACTCACTGCACTGCATGAACAGTGGTGCCAGTGCACTCTCTGGACTCACTGCACTGCATCCCCAGTGGTGCCAGTGTAGTCTCTGGACTCACTGTAGTGCATCCCCAGTGGTGCCAGTGCAATCTCAGGACTCACTGCAGTGCAGCTCCAGTTGGTGCCAGTGCAGTCTCTGGAGTCACTGCACTGCATCCCCAGTGGTGCCAGTGCACTCTCTGGACTCACTGCAGTGCATCCCCAGTGGTGCCAGTGCACTCTATGGAGTCACTGCAGTGTATCCCCAGTGGTGCCAGTGCACTCTCTGGACTCACTGCACTGCATCCCCAATGGTGCCACTGCACTCTCTGTAGTCACTGCACTGCGTCCCCAGTGGTGCCAGTGCACTCTCTGGACTCACTGCAGTGTATCCCCTGTGGTGCCAGTGCACTCTGTGGACTCACTGCACTGCATCCCAGTGGTGCCAGTGCACTCTCTGCACTCACTGCACTGCATCACCAGTGGTGCCAGTGTACTCTCTGGACTCACTGCAGTGCATCCCCAGTGGTGCCAGTGCACTCTCTGGAGTCACTGCACTGCATCCCCAGTGCTGCCAGTGCACTCTCTGGACTCACTGCAGTGCATCCCCAGTGGTGCCAGTGCACTCTCTGGACTCACTGCACTGCATCCCCAGTGGTGCCACTGCACTCTCTGGACTCACTGCACTGCATCACCATTGGTGCCAGGGCACTCTCCGGACTCACTGCAGTGCATCCGCAGTGGTGCCAGTGCACTCTTTCGAGTCACTGCACTGCATCCCCAGTGGTGCCAGTGCACTCTCTGTACTCACTGCACTGCATCCCCAATGGTGCCAGTGCACTCTCTGGACTCACTGCAGTGCATCCCCAGTGGTGCCAGTGCACTCTCTGGAATCACTGCAGTGCATCCCCAGTGGTGCCAGTGCACTCTCTGTACTCACTGCACTGCATCACCTGTGGTGCCAGTGCACTCTCTGGACTCACTGCAGTGCATCCCCAGTGGTGCCAGTGCACTCTCTGAACTCACCGCACTGCATCCCCAGTGGTGTCAGTGCACTCTCTGGACTCACTGCACTGCATCCCCTGTGGTGCCAGTGCACTCTGTGGACTCATCGCATTGCATCCCCAGTGGTGCCAGTGCACTCTCTGGACTCACTGCACTGCATCCCCAGTGGTGCCAGTGCACTCTCTGCCCTCACTGCAGTGCATCCCCAGTGGTGCCAGTGCACTCTCTGCCCTCACTGCACTGCATCCCCAGTGGTGCCAGTGCACTCTCTGCACTCACTGCACTGCATCCCCAGTGGTGCCAATGCACTCTCTGGACTCACTGCACTGCATCCCCAGTGGTGCCAGTGCACTCTCTGGACTAACTGCAGTGCATCCGCAGTGATGCCACTGCACTCTCTGGACTCACTGCACTGCATCCCCACTAGTGCCAGTGCACTCTGTGGACTCACTGCGCTGCATCCCCAGTGGTGCCAGTGCACTCTCTGGACTCACTGCACTGCTTCCCCAGTGGTGCCAGTGCACTCCCCGGAATCACTGCACTACATCCCCAGTGGTGTCAGTGCACTCTCTGGACTCACTGCAGTGCATCCCCAGTGGTGCCCGTGCACTCTCTGGACTCACTGCACTGCATCCCCAGTGGTGCCAGGGCACTCTCTGGACTCACTGCACTCCATCCCCACTGGTGCCAGTCCACTCTCTGGACTCACTGCACTGCATCCCCAGTGGTGCCAGTGGACTCTCTGCACTCATGCACTGCATACCCAGTGGTGCCAGTGCACTCTTTGGACTCACTGCACTGCATGAACAGTGGTGCCAGTGCACTCTCTGGACTCACTGCACTGCATCCCCAGTGGTGCCAGTGTAGTCTCTGGACTCACTGTAGTGCATCCCCAGTGGTGCCAGTGCAATCTCAGGACTCACTGCAGTGCAGCTCCAGTTGGTGCCAGTGCAGTCTCTGGAGTCACTGCACTGCATCCCCAGTGGTGCCAGTGCACTCTCTGGACTCACTGCAGTGCATCCCCAGTGGTGCCAGTGCACTCTATGGAGTCACTGCAGTGTATCCCCAGTGGTGCCAGTGCACTCTCTGGGCTCACTGAACTGCATCCCCAGTGGTGCCAGAGCACTCTCTGGACTCAATGCAGTGCATCCCCAGTGCTGCCAGTGCACTCTCTGGACTCACTGCACTGCATCGCCAGTGGTGCCAGTGCACTCTCAGGACTCACTGCACTGCATCACCAGTGGTGCCAGTGCACTCTCTGGACTCAGTGCACTGCATCCCCAGTGGTGCCAGTGCACTCTCTGGACTCACTGCATTGCATCCCCAGTGGTGCCAGTGCACTCTCTGGACTCACTGCACTGCATCCCCAGTGGTGCCACTGCACTCTCTGGACTCACTGCACTGCATCACCATTGGTGCCAGGGCACTCTCCGGACTCACTGCAGTGCATCCGCAGTGGTGCCAGTGCACTCTTTCGAGTCACTGCACTGCATCCCCAGTGGTGCCAGTGCACTCTCTGGACTCACTGCACTGCATCCCCAGTGGTGCCAGTGCACTCTCTGGACTCACTGCAGTGCATCCCCAGTGGTGCCAGTGCACTCTCTGGACTCACTGCAGTGCATCCCCAGTGGTGCCAGTGCACTCTCTGTACTCACTGCACTGCATCACCTGTGGTGCCAGTGCACTCTCTGGACTCACTGCAGTGCATCCCCAGTGGTGCCAGTGCACTCTCTGAACTCACCGCACTGCATCCCCAGTGGTGCCAGTGCACTCTCTGCCCTCACTGCAGTGCATCCCCAGTGGTGCCAGTGCACTCTCTGCCCTCACTGCACTGCATCCCCAGTGGTGCCAGTGCACTCTCTGCACTCACTGCACTGCATCCCCAGTGGTGCCAGTGCACTCTCTGGACTCACTGCACTGCATCCCCAGTGGTGCCAGTGCACTCTCTGGACTCACTGCAGTGCATCCGCAGTGGTGCCACTGCACTCTCTGGACTCACTGCACTGCATCCCCAGTAGTGCCAGTGCACTCTGTGGACTCACTGCGCTGCATCCCCAGTGGTGCCAGTGCACTCTCTGGACTCACTGCACTGCATCCCCAGTGGTGCCAATGCACTCTCTGCACTCACTGCACTGCATCCCCAGTGGTTCCAGTGCACTATCTGGACTCATTGCAGTGCATCCCCAGTGGTGCCAGTGCACTCTCTGAGTCACTGCACTGCATTCCCAGTGGTGCCAGTGTACTCTCTGGACTCACTGCAGTGCATCCCCAGTGGTGCCAGTGCACTCTCTGGACTCACTGCACTGCAACCCCAGTGGTGCCAGTGCACTCTCTGGACTCACCGCACTGCATCCCCAGTGGTGCCAGTGCACTCTCTGGACTCACTGCACTGCATCCCCAAGGTGCCAGTGCACTCTCTGGACTCAACTGCACTGCATCCCCAGTGGTGCCCGTGCACTCTCTGGACTCACTGCACTGCATCCCCAGTGGTGCCTGTGCAGTCTCTGGACTCACTACAGTTCATCCCCAGTGGAGCCAGTGCACTCTCTGGACTCACTGCACTCCATCCCCAGTGGTGCCAGTGCGCTCTCTGGACTCACTACACTGCATCACCATTGGTGCCAGGGCACTCTCCGGACTCACTGCAGTGCATCCGCAGTGGTGCCAGTGCACTCTTTCGATTCACTGCAGTGCATCCCCAGTGGTGCCAGTGCACTCTCTGGACTCACTGCACTGCATCCCCAGTGGTGCCAGTGCACTCTCTGCACTCACTGCACTGCATCCCCAGTGTTCCCAGAGCACTCTCTGGACTCACTGCAGTGCATCCCCAGTGGTGCCAGTGCACTCTCTGGACTCACTGCAGTGCATCCCCACTGGTGCCAGTGCACTCTCTGGACTCACTGCACTGCATCCCCAGTGGTGCCACTGCACTCTCTGGACTCACTGCACTGCATCACCATTGGTGCCAGTGCACTCTCCGGACCCACTGCAGTGCATCCGCAGTGGTGCCAGTGCACTCTTTCGAGTCACTGCACTGCATCCGCATTAGTGCCAGTGCATTCTCAAGACTCATTGCAGTGCATCCCCAGTGGTGCCAATGCACTCTCTGCACTCACTGCACTGCATCCCCAGTGGTGCCAGTGCACTCTCTGGACTCACTGCACTGCATCCCCAGTGGTGCCAGTGCACTCTCTGGACTCACTGCAGTGCATCCCCAGTGGTGCCAGTGCACTCTCTGCACTCACTGCAGTGCATCCCCAGTGGTGCCAGTGCACTCTCTCCACTCACTGCACTGCATCCCCAGTGGTGCCAGTGCACTCTCTGCACTCACTGCACTGCATCCCCGGTGTCCCAGAGCACTCTCTGGACTCACCGAGGTGCATCCCCAGTGGTGCCAGTGCACTCTCTGGACTCACCGCACTGCATCACCAGTGGTGCCAGTGCACTCTCTGGACTCACTGCAGTGCAGCCCCTGAGGTGCCAGTGTACTCTCTGGATCACTGCACTGCATCACCATTGGTGCCAGGGCACGCTCCGGACTCACTGCAGTGCATCCCCAGTGGTGCCAGTGCACTCTTTCGAGTCACTGCACTGCATCCCCAGTGGTGCCAGTGCATTCTCTGGACTCACTGCAGTGCATCCCCATTGGTGCCAGTGCAGTCTCTGGAGTCACTGCAGTGCATCCCCAGTGGTGCCAGTGCACTCTCTGGACGCACTGCACTGCATCCCCAGTGCTGACAGTGCACTCACTGGACTCACTGCACTGCATCCCCAGTGGTGCCAGTGCACTCTCTGGACTCACTGCAGTGCATCTTCTTTTGCGCCAGTGCACTCTCTGGACTCACTGCACTGCATCCCCAGTGGTGCCAGTGCACTCTCTGGACTCACTGCACTGCATTCCCAGTGGTGCCAGTGCACTCTCTGGATTCACTGCACAGCATCCCCAGAGGTGCCAGTGCACTCTCTGGACTCACTGCACTGCATCCCCAGTGGTGCCAGTGCACTCTCTGGACTCACTGCACTGCATCCCCAGTGGTGCCAGTACACTCTCTGGACTCACTGCAGTGCATCCCCAGTGGTGCCAGTGTACTCTCTGGACTCACTGCACTGCATCACCAGCGGTGCCAGTGCACTCTCTGGACTCACTGCAGTGCATCCCCAGTGGTGCCAGTGCACTTTCTGGAGTCACTGCACTGCATCCCCAGTGGTGCCAGTGCACTCTCTGGAGTCACTGCGCTGCATCCCCAGTGGTGCCAGTGCCCTCTCTGGACTCACTGCACTACATCCCCTGTGGGGCCAGTGTACTCTCTGGACTCAGTGCAGTGCATCCCCAGTGGTGCCAGTGCACTCTCTGGACTCACCGGGGTGCATCCCCAGTGGTGCCAGTGCACTCTGTGGACTCACCGGGGTGCATCCCCAGTGGTGCCAGTGCACTCTCTGGACTCACTGCAGTGCATCCCCAGTGGTGCCAGTGCACTCTCTGGACTCACTGCAGTGCTTCCGCACTGGTGCCAGTGCACTCTCTGCACTCACTGCACTGCATCAACAGTGGTGCCTCTGCACTCTCTGGAGTCACTGCACTGCATCCCCAGTGGTGCCAGTGCACTCTCTGGACTCACTGTAGTGCATCCCCAGTGGTGCCAGTGCACTCTCTGGACTCACTGCACTGCATCCCCAGTGGTGCCAGTGCACTCTCTGGACTCACTGCAGTGCATCCCTTGTGGTGCCTTTGCACTCTCAGGACTCACTGCACTGCATCCCCAGTGGTGCCAGTGCACTCTCTGGACTCAGTGCACTGCATCCCCAGTGGTGCCAGTGCACTCTCTGGACTCAGTGCACTGCATCCCCAATGGTGCCACTGCACTCTCTGGACTCACTGCACTGCATCCCCAGTGGTGCCAGTGCACTCTCTGCACTCACTGCACTGCATCCCCAGTGGTGCCAGTGCACTCTCTGAGCTCACTGCAGTGCATCCCCAGTGGTGCCAGTGTAGTCTCTGGACTCACAGCAGTGCATCCCCAGTGGTGCCAGTGCAACTACTGGACTCACTGCAGTGTAGCTCAGTGGTGCCAGTGCCCTCTCTGGACTCACTGCACTGCATCCCCAGTGGTGCCAGTGCACTCTCTGGACTCACTGCAGTGCATCCCCAGTGGCGCCAGTGCACTCACTGCACTCACTGCACTGCATCCCCAGTGGTGCCAGTGCACTCTCTGGACCCACTGCAGTGCATCCCCAGTGGTGCCAGTGCACTCTCTGGACTCACTGCACTGCATCCCCAATGGTGCCACTGCACTCTCTGTAGTCACTGCACTGCGTCCCCAGTGGTGCCAGTGCACTCTCTGGACTCACTGCAGTGTATCCCCTGTGGTGCCAGTGCACTCTGTGGACTCACTGCACTGCATCCCAGTGGTGCCAGTGCACTCTCTGCACTCACTGCACTGCATCACCAGTGGTGCCAGTGTACTCTCTGGACTCACTGCAGTGCATCCCCAGTGGTGCCAGTGCACTCTCTGGAGTCACTGCACTGCATCCCCAGTGCTGCCAGTGCACTCTCTGGACTCACTGCAGTGCATCCCCAGTGGTGCCAGTGCACTCTCTGGACTCACTGCACTGCATCCCCAGTGGAGCCACTGCACTCTCTGGACTCACCGCACTGCATCACCATTGGTGCCAGGGCACTCTCCGGACTCACTGCAGTGCATCCGCAGTGGTGCCAGTGCACTCTTTCGAGTCACTGCACTGCATCCCCAGTGGTGCCAGTGCACTCTCTGGACTCACTGCACTGCATCCCCAATGGTGCCAGTGCACTCTCTGGACTCACTGCAGTGCATCCCCAGTGGTGCCAGTGCACTCTCTGGAATCACTGCAGTGCATCCCCAGTGGTGCCAGTGCACTCTCTGTACTCACTGCACTGCATCACCTGTGGTGCCAGTGCACTCTCTGGACTCACTGCAGTGCATCCCCAGTGGTGCCAGTGCACTCTCTGAACTCACCGCACTGCATCCCCAGTGGTGTCAGTGCACTCTCTGGACTCACTGTAGTGCATCCCCAGTGGTGCCAGTGCACTCTGTGGACTCATCGCATTGCATCCCCAGTGGTGCCAGTGCACTCTCTGGACTCACTGCAGTGCATCCCCAGTGGTGCCAGTGCACTCTCTGGAATCACTGCAGTGCATCCCCAGTGGTGCCAGTGCACTCTCTGTACTCACTGCACTGCATCACCTGTGGTGCCAGTGCACTCTCTGGACTCACTGCAGTGCATCCCCAGTGGTGCCAGTGCACTCTCTGAACTCACCGCACTGCATCCCCAGTAGTGTCAGTGCACTCTCTGAACTCACTGCACTGCATCCCCGGTGGTGCCAGTGCACTCTGTGGACTCATCGCATTGCATCCCCAGTGGTGCCAGTGCACTCTCTGGACTCACTGCACTGCATCCCCAGTGGTGCCAGTGCACTCTCTGCCCTCACTGCAGTGCATCCCCAGTGGTGCCAGTGCACTCTCTGCCCTCACTGCACTGCATCCCCAGTGGTGCCAGTGCACTCTCTGGACTCACTGCACTGCATCCCCAGTGGTGCCAGTGCACTCTCTGGACTCACTGCAGTGCATCCGCAGTGGTGCCACTGCACTCTCTGGACTCACTGCACTGCATCCCCAGTAGTGCCAGTGCACTCTGTGGACTCACTGCGCTGCATCCCCAGTGGTGCCAGTGCACTCTCTGCACTCACTGCACTGCATCCCCAGTGCTGCCAGTGCACTCTCCGGAATCACTGTACTACATCCCCAGTGGTGTCAGTGCACTCTCTGGACTCACTGCAGTGCATCCCCAGTGGTGCCCGTGCACTCTCTGGACTCACTGCACTGCATCCCCAGTGGTGCCAGGGCACTCTCTGGACTCACTGCACTCCATCCCCACTGGTGCCAGCCCACTCTCTGGACTCATTGCACTGCATCCCCAGTGGTGCCAGTGGACTCTCTGCACTCATGCACTGCATACCCAGTGGTGCCAGTGCACTCTTTGGACTCACTGCACTGCATGAACAGTGGTGCCAGTGCACTCTCTGGACTCACTGCACTGCATCCACAGTGGTGCCAGTGTAGTCTCTGGACTCACTGTAGTGCATCCCCAGTGGTGCCAGTGCAATCTCAGGACTCACTGCAGTGCAGCTCCAGTGGTGCCAGTGCAGTCTCTGGACTCACTGCACTGCATCCCCAGTGGTGCCAGTGCACTCTCTGGACTCACTGCAGTGCATCCCCAGTGGTGCCAGTGCACTCTATGGAGTCACTGCAGTGTATCCCCAGTGGTGCCAGTGCACTCTCTGGGCTCACTGAACTGCATCCCCAGTGGTGCCAGAGCACTCTCTGGACTCACTGCAGTGCATCCCCAGTGCTGCCAGTGCACTCTCTGGACTCACTGCACTGCATCGCCAGTGGTGCCAGGGCACTCTCAGGACTCACTGCACTGCATCACCAGTGGTGCCAGTGCACTCTCTGGACTCAGTGCACTGCATCCCCAGTGGTGCCAGTGCACTCTCTGGACTCACTGCACTGCATCCCCTGTGGTGCCAGTGCACTCTGTGGACTCATCGCATTGCATCCCCAGTGGTGCCAGTGCACTCTCTGGACTCACTGCACTGCATCCCCAGTGGTGCCAGTGCACTCTCTGCCCTCACTGCAGTGCATCCCCAGTGGTGCCAGTGCACTCTCTGCCCTCACTGCACTGCATCCCCAGTGGTGCCAGTGCACTCTCTGCACTCACTGCACTGCATCCCCAGTGGTGCCAATGCACTCTCTGGACTCACTGCACTGCATCCCCAGTGGTGCCAGTGCACTCTCTGGACTAACTGCAGTGCATCCGCAGTGATGCCACTGCACTCTCTGGACTCACTGCACTGCATCCCCACTAGTGCCAGTGCACTCTGTGGACTCACTGCGCTGCATCCCCAGTGGTGCCAGTGCACTCTCTGGACTCACTGCACTGCTTCCCCAGTGGTGCCAGTGCACTCCCCGGAATCACTGCACTACATCCCCAGTGGTGTCAGTGCACTCTCTGGACTCACTGCAGTGCATCCCCAGTGGTGCCCGTGCACTCTCTGGACTCACTGCACTGCATCCCCAGTGGTGCCAGGGCACTCTCTGGACTCACTGCACTCCATCCCCACTGGTGCCAGTCCACTCTCTGGACTCACTGCACTGCATCCCCAGTGGTGCCAGTGGACTCTCTGCACTCATGCACTGCATACCCAGTGGTGCCAGTGCACTCTTTGGACTCACTGCACTGCATGAACAGTGGTGCCAGTGCACTCTCTGGACTCACTGCACTGCATCCCCAGTGGTGCCAGTGTAGTCTCTGGACTCACTGTAGTGCATCCCCAGTGGTGCCAGTGCAATCTCAGGACTCACTGCAGTGCAGCTCCAGTTGGTGCCAGTGCAGTCTCTGGAGTCACTGCACTGCATCCCCAGTGGTGCCAGTGCACTCTCTGGACTCACTGCAGTGCATCCCCAGTGGTGCCAGTGCACTCTATGGAGTCACTGCAGTGTATCCCCAGTGGTGCCAGTGCACTCTCTGGACTCACTGCACTGCATCCCCAATGGTGCCACTGCACTCTCTGTAGTCACTGCACTGCGTCCCCAGTGGTGCCAGTGCACTCTCTGGACTCACTGCAGTGTATCCCCTGTGGTGCCAGTGCACTCTGTGGACTCACTGCACTGCATCCCAGTGGTGCCAGTGCACTCTCTGCACTCACTGCACTGCATCACCAGTGGTGCCAGTGTACTCTCTGGACTCACTGCAGTGCATCCCCAGTGGTGCCAGTGCACTCTCTGGAGTCACTGCACTGCATCCCCTGTGCTGCCAGTGCACTCTCTGGACTCACTGCAGTGCATCCCCAGTGGTGCCAGTGCACTCTCTGGACTCACTGCACTGCATCCCCAGTGGTGCCACTGCACTCTCTGGACTCACTGCACTGCATCACCATTGGTGCCAGGGCACTCTCCGGACTCACTGCAGTGCATCCGCAGTGGTGCCAGTGCACTCTTTCGAGTCACTGCACTGCATCCCCAGTGGTGCCAGTGCACTCTCTGTACTCACTGCACTGCATCCCCAATGGTGCCAGTGCACTCTCTGGACTCACTGCAGTGCATCCCCAGTGGTGCCAGTGCACTCTCTGGAATCACTGCGGTGCATCCCCAGTGGTGCCAGTTCACTCTCTGTACTCACTGCACTGCATCACCTGTGGTGCCAGTGCACTCTCTGGACTCACTGCAGTGCATCCCCAGTGGTGCCAGTGCACTCTCTGAACTCACCGCACTGCATCCCCAGTGGTGTCAGTGCACTCTCTGGACTCACTGCACTGCATCCCCTGTGGTGCCTGTGCACTCTGTGGACTCATCGCATTGCATCCCCAGTGGTGCCAGTGCACTCTCTGGACTCACTGCACTGCATCCCCAGTGGTGCCAGTGCACTCTCTGCCCTCACTGCAGTGCATCCCCAGTGGTGCCAGTGCACTCTCTGCCCTCACTGCACTGCATCCCCAGTGGTGCCAGTGCACTCTCTGCACTCACTGCACTGCATCCCCAGTGGTGCCAATGCACTCTCTGGACTCACTGCACTGCATCCCCAGTGGTGCCAGTGCACTCTCTGGACTAACTGCAGTGCATCCGCAGTGATGCCACTGCACTCTCTGGACTCACTGCACTGCATCCCCACTAGTGCCAGTGCACTCTGTGGACTCACTGCGCTGCATCCCCAGTGGTGCCAGTGCACTCTCTGGACTCACTGCACTGCTTCCCCAGTGGTGCCAGTGCACTCCCCGGAATCACTGCACTACATCCCCAGTGGTGTCAGTGCACTCTCTGGACTCACTGCAGTGCATCCCCAGTGGTGCCCGTGCACTCTCTGGACTCACTGCACTGCATCCCCAGTGGTGCCAGGGCACTCTCTGGACTCACTGCACTCCATCCCCACTGGTGCCAGTCCACTCTCTGGACTCACTGCACTGCATCCCCAGTGGTGCCAGTGGACTCTCTGCACTCATGCACTGCATACCCAGTGGTGCCAGTGCACTCTTTGGACTCACTGCACTGCATGAACAGTGGTGCCAGTGCACTCTCTGGACTCACTGCACTGCATCCACAGTGGTGCCAGTGTAGTCTCTGGACTCACTGTAGTGCATCCCCAGTGGTGCCAGTGCAATCTCAGGACTCACTGCAGTGCAGCTCTAGTTGGTGCCAGTGCAGTCTCTGGAGTCACTGCACTGCATCCCCAGTGGTGCCAGTGCACTCTCTGGACTCACTGCAGTGCATCCCCAGTGGTGCCAGTGCACTCTATGGAGTCACTGCAGTGTATCCCCAGTGGTGCCAGTGCACTCTCTGGGCTCACTGAACTGCATCCCCAGTGGTGCCAGAGCACTCTCTGGACTCAATGCAGTGCATCCCCAGTGCTGCCAGTGCACTCTCTGGACTCACTGCACTGCATCGCCAGTGGTGCCAGTGCACTCTCAGGACTCACTGCACTGCATCACCAGTGGTGCCAGTGCACTCTCTGGACTCAGTGCACTGCATCCCCAGTGGTGCCAGTGCACTCTCTGGACTCACTGCATTGCATCCCCAGTGGTGCCAGTGCACTCTCTGGACTCACTGCACTGCATCCCCAGTGGTGCCACTGCACTCTCTGGACTCACTGCACTGCATCACCATTGGTGCCAGGGCACTCTCCGGACTCACTGCAGTGCATCCGCAGTGGTGCCAGTGCACTCTTTCGAGTCACTGCACTGCATCCCCAGTGGTGCCAGTGCACTCTCTGGACTCACTGCACTGCATCCCCAGTGGTGCCAGTGCACTCTCTGGACTCACTGCAGTGCATCCCCAGTGGTGCCAGTGCACTCTCTGGACTCACTGCAGTGCATCCCCAGTGGTGCCAGTGCACTCTCTGTACTCACTGCACTGCATCACCTGTGGTGCCAGTGCACTCTCTGGACTCACTGCAGTGCATCCCCAGTGGTGCCAGTGCACTCTCTGAACTCACCGCACTGCATCCCCAGTGGTGCCAGTGCACTCTCTGCCCTCACTGCAGTGCATCCCCAGTGGTGCCAGTGCACTCTCTGCCCTCACTGCACTGCATCCCCAGTGGTGCCAGTGCACTCTCTGCACTCACTGCACTGCATCCCCAGTGGTGCCAGTGCACTCTCTGGACTCACTGCACTGCATCCCCAGTGGTGCCAGTGCACTCTCTGGACTCACTGCAGTGCATCCGCAGTGGTGCCACTGCACTCTCTGGACTCACTGCACTGCATCCCCAGTAGTGCCAGTGCACTCTGTGGACTCACTGCGCTGCATCCCCAGTGGTGCCAGTGCACTCTCTGGACTCACTGCACTGCATCCCCAGTGGTGCCAATGCACTCTCTGCACTCACTGCACTGCATCCCCAGTGGTTCCAGTGCACTATCTGGACTCATTGCAGTGCATCCCCAGTGGTGCCAGTGCACTCTCTGAGTCACTGCACTGCATTCCCAGTGGTGCCAGTGTACTCTCTGGACTCACTGCAGTGCATCCCCAGTGGTGCCAGTGCACTCTCTGGACTCACTGCACTGCAACCCCAGTGGTGCCAGTGCACTCTCTGGACTCACCGCACTGCATCCCCAGTGGTGCCAGTGCACTCTCTGGACTCACTGCACTGCATCCCCAAGGTGCCAGTGCACTCTCTGGACTCAACTGCACTGCATCCCCAGTGGTGCCCGTGCACTCTCTGGACTCACTGCACTGCATCCCCAGTGGTGCCTGTGCAGTCTCTGGACTCACTACAGTTCATCCCCAGTGGAGCCAGTGCACTCTCTGGACTCACTGCACTCCATCCCCAGTGGTACCAGTGCGCTCTCTGGACTCACTACACTGCATCACCATTGGTGCCAGGGCACTCTCCGGACTCACTGCAGTGCATCCGCAGTGGTGCCAGTGCACTCTTTCGATTCACTGCAGTGCATCCCCAGGGGTGCCAGTGCACTCTCTGGACTCACTGCACTGCATCCCCAGTGGTGCCAGTGCACTCTCTGCACTCACTGCACTGCATCCCCAGTGTTCCCAGAGCACTCTCTGGACTCACTGCAGTGCATCCCCAGTGGTGCCAGTGCACTCTCTGGACTCACTGCAGTGCATCCCCACTGGTGCCAGTGCACTCTCTGGACTCACTGCACTGCATCCCCAGTGGTGCCACTGCACTCTCTGGACTCACTGCACTGCATCACCATTGGTGCCAGTGCACTCTCCGGACCCACTGCAGTGCATCCGCAGTGGTGCCAGTGCACTCTTTCGAGTCACTGCACTGCATCCGCATTAGTGCCAGTGCATTCTCAAGACTCATTGCAGTGCATCCCCAGTGGTGCCAATGCACTCTCTGCACTCACTGCACTGCATCCCCAGTGGTGCCAGTGCACTCTCTGGACTCACTGCACTGCATCCCCAGTGGTGCCAGTGCACTCTCTGGACTCACTGCAGTGCATCCCCAGTGGTGCCAGTGCACTCTCTGCACTCACTGCAGTGCATCCCCAGTGGTGCCAGTGCACTCTCTCCACTCACTGCACTGCATCCCCAGTGGTGCCAGTGCACTCTCTGCACTCACTGCACTGCATCCCCGGTGTCCCAGAGCACTCTCTGGACTCACCGAGGTGCATCCCCAGTGGTGCCAGTGCACTCTCTGGACTCACCGCACTGCATCACCAGTGGTGCCAGTGCACTCTCTGGACTCACTGCAGTGCAGCCCCTGAGGTGCCAGTGTACTCTCTGGATCACTGCACTGCATCACCATTGGTGCCAGGGCACGCTCCGGACTCACTGCAGTGCATCCCCAGTGGTGCCAGTGCACTCTTTCGAGTCACTGCACTGCATCCCCAGTGGTGCCAGTGCATTCTCTGGACTCACTGCAGTGCATCCCCATTGGTGCCAGTGCAGTCTCTGGAGTCACTGCAGTGCATCCCCAGTGGTGCCAGTGCACTCTCTGGACGCACTGCACTGCATCCCCAGTGCTGACAGTGCACTCACTGGACTCACTGCACTGCATCCCCAGTGGTGCCAGTGCACTCTCTGGACTCACTGCAGTGCATCTTCTTTTGCGCCAGTGCACTCTCTGGACTCACTGCACTGCATCCCCAGTGGTGCCAGTGCACTCTCTGGACTCACTGCACTGCATTCCCAGTGGTGCCAGTGCACTCTCTGGATTCACTGCACAGCATCCCCAGAGGTGCCAGTGCACTCTCTGGACTCACTGCACTGCATCCCCAGTGGTGCCAGTGCACTCTCTGGACTCACTGCACTGCATCCCCAGTGGTGCCAGTACACTCTCTGGACTCACTGCAGTGCATCCCCAGTGGTGCCAGTGTACTCTCTGGACTCACTGCACTGCATCACCAGCGGTGCCAGTGCACTCTCTGGACTCACTGCAGTGCATCCCCAGTGGTGCCAGTGCACTTTCTGGAGTCACTGCACTGCATCCCCAGTGGTGCCAGTGCACTCTCTGGAGTCACTGCGCTGCATCCCCAGTGGTGCCAGTGCCCTCTCTGGACTCACTGCACTACATCCCCTGTGGGGCCAGTGTACTCTCTGGACTCAGTGCAGTGCATCCCCAGTGGTGCCAGTGCACTCTCTGGACTCACCGGGGTGCATCCCCAGTGGTGCCAGTGCACTCTGTGGACTCACCGGGGTGCATCCCCAGTGGTGCCAGTGCACTCTCTGGACTCACTGCAGTGCATCCCCAGTGGTGCCAGTGCACTCTCTGGACTCACTGCAGTGCTTCCGCACTGGTGCCAGTGCACTCTCTGCACTCACTGCACTGCATCAACAGTGGTGCCTCTGCACTCTCTGGAGTCACTGCACTGCATCCCCAGTGGTGCCAGTGCACTCTCTGGACTCACTGTAGTGCATCCCCAGTGGTGCCAGTGCACTCTCTGGACTCACTGCACTGCATCCCCAGTGGTGCCAGTGCACTCTCTGGACTCACTGCAGTGCATCCCTTGTGGTGCCTTTGCACTCTCAGGACTCACTGCACTGCATCCCCAGTGGTGCCAGTGCACTCTCTGGACTCAGTGCACTGCATCCCCAGTGGTGCCAGTGCACTCTCTGGACTCAGTGCACTGCATCCCCAATGGTGCCACTGCACTCTCTGGACTCACTGCACTGCATCCCCAGTGGTGCCAGTGCACTCTCTGCACTCACTGCACTGCATCCCCAGTGGTGCCAGTGCACTCTCTGAGCTCACTGCAGTGCATCCCCAGTGGTGCCAGTGTAGTCTCTGGACTCACAGCAGTGCATCCCCAGTGGTGCCAGTGCAACTACTGGACTCACTGCAGTGTAGATCAGTGGTGCCAGTGCCCTCTCTGGACTCACTACAGTGCATCCCCAGTGGCGCCAGTGCACTCACTGCACTCACTGCACTGCATCCCCAGTGGTGCCAGTGCACTCTCTGGACCCACTGCAGTGCATCCCCAGTGGTGCCAGTGCACTCTCTGGACTCACTGCACTGCATCCCCAATGGTGCCACTGCACTCTCTGTAGTCACTGCACTGCGTCCCCAGTGGTGCCAGTGCACTCTCTGGACTCACTGCAGTGTATCCCCTGTGGTGCCAGTGCACTCTGTGGACTCACTGCACTGCATCCCAGTGGTGCCAGTGCACTCTCTGCACTCACTGCACTGCATCACCAGTGGTGCCAGTGTACTCTCTGGACTCACTGCAGTGCATCCCCAGTGGTGCCAGTGCACTCTCTGGAGTCACTGCACTGCATCCCCAGTGCTGCCAGTGCACTCTCTGGACTCACTGCAGTGCATCCCCAGTGGTGCCAGTGCACTCTCTGGACTCACTGCACTGCATCCCCAGTGGAGCCACTGCACTCTCTGGACTCACCGCACTGCATCACCATTGGTGCCAGGGCACTCTCCGGACTCACTGCAGTGCATCCGCAGTGGTGCCAGTGCACTCTTTCGAGTCACTGCACTGCATCCCCAGTGGTGCCAGTGCACTCTCTGGACTCACTGCACTGCATCCCCAATGGTGCCAGTGCACTCTCTGGACTCACTGCAGTGCATCCCCAGTGGTGCCAGTGCACTCTCTGGAATCACTGCAGTGCATCCCCAGTGGTGCCAGTGCACTCTCTGTACTCACTGCACTGCATCACCTGTGGTGCCAGTGCACTCTCTGGACTCACTGCAGTGCATCCCCAGTGGTGCCAGTGCACTCTCTGAACTCACCGCACTGCATCCCCAGTGGTGTCAGTGCACTCTCTGGACTCACTGTAGTGCATCCCCAGTGGTGCCAGTGCACTCTGTGGACTCATCGCATTGCATCCCCAGTGGTGCCAGTGCACTCTCTGTACTCACTGCAGTGCATCCCCAGTGGTGCCAGTGCACTCTCTGGACTCACTGCAGTGCATCCCCAGTGGTGCCAGTGCACTCTCTGTACTCACTGCACTGCATCACCTGTGGTGCCAGTGCACTCTCTGGACTCACTGCACTGCATCCCCAGTGGTGCCAGTGTAGTCTCTGGACTCACTGTAGTGCATCCCCAGTGATGCCAGTGTAATCTCAGGACTCACTGCAGTGCAGCTCCAGTTGGTGCCAGTGCAGTCTCTGGACTCACTGCAGTGCATCCCCACTGGTGCCAGTGCACTCTCTGGACTCACTGCAGTGCATCCCCAGTGGTGCCAGTGCACTCTCTGGAGTCACTGCAGTGTACCCCCAGTGGTGCCAGTGCACTCTCTGGACTCACTGAACTGCATCCCCAGTGCTGCCAGTGCACTCTCTGGACTCACTGCACTGCATCGCCAGTGGTGCCAGTGCACTCTCTGGACTCACTGCACTGCATCCCCAGTGGTGCCAGTGCACTCTCTGCACTCAGTGCACTGCATCCGCAGCGGTGTCAGTGCACTCTCTGGACTCACTGCACTGCATCCCCAGTGGTGCCAGTGCACTCTCTGGAGTCACAGCACTGCATCAACAGTGGTGCCTCTGCACTCTCTGGAGTCACTGCACTGCATCCCCAGTGGTGCCAGTGCACTCTCTGGACTCAGTGTAGTGCATCCCCAGTGGTGCCAGTGCACTCTCTGGACTCACTGCACTGCATCCCCAGTAGTGCCAGTGCACTCTCTGGACTCACTGCACTGCATCCCCAGTGGTGCCAGTGCACTCTCTGGAATCACTGCAGTGCATCCCCAGTGGTGCCAGTGCACTCTCTGGAGTCACTGCACTGCATCCCCAGTGGTGCCAGTGCACTCTCTGGACTCACTGCATTGCATCCCCAGTGGTGCCAGTGCACTCTCTGGACTCACTGCACTGCATCCCCAGTGGTGCCACTGCACTTTCTGGACTCACTGCACTGCATCACCAGTGGTGCCAGGGCACTCTCCGGACTCACTGCAGTGCATCCGCAGTGGTGCCAGTGCACTCCTTCGAGTCACTGCAGTGCATCCCCAGTGGTGCCAGTGCACTCTCTAGACTCACTGCAGTGCACCCCCAGTGCTGCCAGTGCACTCTCTGGACTCACTGCAGTGCATCCCCAGTGGTGCCAGTGCACTCTCTGGACTCACTGCACTGCATCCCCAGTGGTGCCAGTGCACTCTCCGGAATCACTGCACTACATCCCCAGTGGTGTCAGTGCACTCTCTGGACTCACTGCAGTGCATCCCCAGTGGTGCCCGTGCACTCTCTGGACTCACTGCAGTGCATCCCCAGTGGTGCCAGTGCACTCTCTGGACTCACTGCATTGCATCCCCAGTGGTGCCAGTTCACTCTCTGCACTCACTGCAGTGCATCCGCAGTGGTGCCAGTGCACTCTCTGGACTCACTGCACTGCATCCCCAGGGGTGCCTGTGCAGTCTCTGGACTCACTACAGTTCATCCCCAGTGGAGCCAGTGCACTCTCTGGACTCACTGCACTGCATCCCCAGTGGTGCCAGTGCACTCTCAGGACTCACTGCACTCCATCCCCACTGGTGCCAGTCCACTCTCTGGACTCACTGCACTGCATCCCCAGTGGTGCCAGTGGACTCTCCGCACTCATGCACTGCATACCCAGTGGTGCCAGTGCACTCTCTGGACTCACTGCACTGCATGTACAGTGGTGCCAGTGCACTCTCTGGACTCACTGCACTGCATCCCCAGTGGTGCCAGTGTAGTCTCTGGACTCACTGTAGTGCATCCCCAGTGGTGCCAGTGCAATCTCAGGACTCACTGCAGTGCAGCTCCAGTTGGTGCCAGTGCAGTCTCTGGACTCACTGCACTGCATCCCCAGTGGTGCCAGTGCACTCTCTGGACTCACTGCAGTGCATCCCCAGTGGTGCCTGTGCACTCTCTGGAGTCACTGCAGTGTATCCCCAGTGGTGCCAGTGCACTCTCTGGACTCACTGAACTGCATCCCCAGTGGTGCCAGAGCACTCTCTGGACTCACTGCAGTGCATTCCCAGTGCTGCCAGTGCACTCTCTGGACTCACTGCACTGCATCGCCAGTGGTGCCAGTGCACTCTCTGGACTCACTGCAGTGCATCAACAGTGGTGCCAGTGCACTCTCTGCACTCACTGCACTGCATCCCCAGTGGTGCCAGTGTAGTCTCTGGACTCACAGCAGTGCATCCCCAGTGGTGCCAGTGCAACTACTGGACTCACTGCAGTGTAGCTCAGTGGTGCCAGTGCCCTCTCTGGACTCACTGCACTGCATCCCCAGTGGTGCCAGTGCACTCTCTGGACTCACTGCAGTGCATCCCCAGTGGCGCCAGTGCACTCTCTGGACTCACTGCAGTGCATCCCCAGTGGTGCCAGTGCACTCTCTGGACCCACTGCAGTGCATCCCCACTGGTGCCAGTGCACTCTCTGGACTCACTGCACTGCATCACCAGTGGTGCCACTGCACTCTCTGTAGTCACTGCACTGCGTCCCCAGTGGTGCCAGTGCACTCTCTGGACTCACTGCAGTGTATCCCCTGTGGTGCCAGTGCACTCTGTGGACTCACTGCACTGCATCCCAGTGGTGCCAGTGCACTCTCTGCACTCACTGCACTGCATCACCAGTGGTGCCAGTGTACTCTCTGGACTCACTGCAGTGCATCCCCAGTGGTGCCAGTGCACTCTCTGGAGTCACTGCACTGCATCCCCAGTGCTGCCAGTGCACTCTCTGGACTCACTGCAGTGCATCCCCAGTGGTGCCAGTGCACTCTCTGGACTCACTGCACTGCATCCCCAGTGGTGCCACTGCACTCTCTGGACTCACTGCACTGCATCACCATTGGTGCCAGGGCACTCTCCGGACTCACTGCAGTGCATCCGCAGTGGTGCCAGTGCACTCTTTCGAGTCACTGCACTGCATCCCCAGTGGTGCCAGTGCACTCTCTGTACTCACTGCACTGCATCCCCAATGGTGCCAGTGCACTCTCTGGACTCACTGCAGTGCATCCCCAGTGGTGCCAGTGCACTCTCTGGAATCACTGCAGTGCATCCCCAGTGGTGCCAGTGCACTCTCTGTACTCACTGCACTGCATCACCTGTGGTGCCAGTGCACTCTCTGGACTCACTGCAGTGCATCCCCAGTGGTGCCAGTGCACTCTCTGAACTCACCGCACTGCATCCCCAGTGGTGTCAGTGCACTCTCTGGACTCACTGCACTGCATCCCCTGTGGTGCCAGTGCACTCTGTGGACTCATCGCATTGCATCACCAGTGGTGCCAGTGCACTCTCTGGACTCACTGCACTGCATCCCCAGTGGTGCCAGTGCACTCTCTGCCCTCACTG
Organism: Anser anser; assembly: GCF_964211835.1. NCBI lineage: Eukaryota > Metazoa > Chordata > Aves > Anseriformes > Anatidae > Anser > Anser anser. The sequence continues at coordinate 45,657 of NW_028153461.1, read as the reverse complement.
CAGTGCATCCCCAGTGGTGCCAGTGCACTCTCTGCCCTCACTGCACTGCATCCCCAGTGGTGCCAGTGCACTCTCTGCACTCACTGCACTGCATCCCCAGTGGTGCCAGTGCACTCTCTGGACTCACTGCACTGCATCCCCAGTGGTGCCAGTGCACTCTCTGGACTCACTGCAGTGCATCCGCAGTGATGCCACTGCACTCTCTGGACTCACTGCACTGCATCCCCACTACTGCCAGTGCACTCTGTGGACTCACTGCGCTGCATCCCCAGTGGTGCCAGTGCACTCTCTGCACTCACTGCACTGCTTCCCCAGTGGTGCCAGTGCACTCCCCGGAATCACTGCACTACATCCCCAGTGGTGTCAGTGCACTCTCTGGACTCACTGCAGTGCATCCCCAGTGGTGCCCGTGCACTCTCTGGACTCACTGCACTGCATCCCCAGTGGTGCCAGGGCACTCTCTGGACTCACTGCACTCCATCCCCACTGGTGCCAGTCCACTCTCTGGACTCACTGCACTGCATCCCCAGTGGTGCCAGTGGACTCTCTGCACTCATGCACTGCATACCCAGTGGTGCCAGTGCACTCTTTGGACTCACTGCACTGCATGAACAGTGGTGCCAGTGCACTCTCTGGACTCACTGCACTGCATCCCCAGTGGTGCCAGTGTAGTCTCTGGACTCACTGTAGTGCATCCCCAGTGGTGCCAGTGCAATCTCAGGACTCACTGCAGTGCAGCTCCAGTTGGTGCCAGTGCAGTCTCTGGAGTCACTGCACTGCATCCCCAGTGGTGCCAGTGCACTCTCTGGACTCACTGCAGTGCATCCCCAGTGGTGCCAGTGCACTCTATGGAGTCACTGCAGTGTATCCCCAGTGGTGCCAGTGCACTCTCTGGGCTCACTGAACTGCATCACCAGTGGTGCCAGAGCACTCTCTGGACTCAATGCAGTGCATCCCCAGTGCTGCCAGTGCACTCTCTGGACTCACTGCACTGCATCGCCAGTGGTGCCAGTGCACTCTCAGGACTCACTGCACTGCATCACCAGTGGTGCCAGTGCACTCTCTGGACTCAGTGCACTGCATCCCCAGTGGTGCCAGTGCACTCTCTGGACTCACTGCATTGCATCCCCAGTGGTGCCAGTGCACTCTCTGGACTCACTGCACTGCATCCCCAGTGGTGCCACTGCACTCTCTGGACTCACTGCACTGCATCACCATTGGTGCCAGGGCACTCTCCGGACTCACTGCAGTGCATCCGCAGTGGTGCCAGTGCACTCTTTCGAGTCACTGCACTGCATCCCCAGTGGTGCCAGTGCACTCTCTGTACTCACTGCACTGCATCCCCAGTGGTGCCAGTGCACTCTCTGGACTCACTGCAGTGCATCCCCAGTGGTGCCAGTGCACTCTCTGTACTCACTGCACTGCATCACCTGTGGTGCCAGTGCACTCTCTGGACTCACTGCAGTGCATCCCCAGTGGTGCCAGTGCACTCTCTGAACTCACCGCACTGCATCCCCAGTGGTGCCAGTGCACTCTCTGCCCTCACTGCAGTGCATCCCCAGTGGTGCCAGTGCACTCTCTGCCCTCACTGCACTGCATCCCCAGTGGTGCCAGTGCACTCTCTGGACTCACTGCAGTGCATCCGCAGTGGTGCCACTGCACTCTCTGGACTCACTGCACTGCATCCCCAGTAGTGCCAGTGCACTCTGTGGACTCACTGCGCTGCATCCCCAGTGGTGCCAGTGCACTCTCTGGACTCACTGCAATGCATCCCCAGTGGTGCCAATGCACTCTCTGCACTCACTGCACTGCATCCCCAGTGGTTCCAGTGCACTATCTGGACTCATTGCAGTGCATCCCCAGTGGTGCCAGTGCACTCTCTGAGTCACTGCACTGCATTCCCAGTGGTGCCAGTGCACTCTCTGGACTCACTGCAGTGCATCCCCAGTGGTGCCAGTGCACTGTCTGGACTCACTGCACTGCAACCCCAGTGGTGCCAGTGCACTCTCTGGACTCACTGCACTGCATCCCCAGTGGTGCCAGTGCACTCTCTGGACTCACTGCACTGCATCCCCAAGGTGCCAGTGCACTCTCTGGACTCAACTGCACTGCATCCCCAGTGGTGCCCGTGCACTCTCTGGACTCACTGGAGTGCATCCCCAGTGGTGCCAGTGCACTCTCTGGAATCACTGCATTGCATCCCCAGTGGTGCCAGTGCACTCTCTGCACTCACTGCAGTGCATCCCCAGTGGTGCCAGTGCACTCTCTGGACTCACTGCACTGCATCCCCAGTGGTGCCTGTGCAGTCTCTGGACTCACTACAGTTCATCCCCAGTGGAGCCAGTGCACTCTCTGGACTCACTGCACTCCATCCCCACTGGTGCCAGTGCACTCTCTGGACTCACTGCACTCCATCCCCACTGGTGCCAGTCCACTCTCTGGACTCACTGCACTGCATCCCCAGTGGTGCCAGTGCACTCTCTGCACTCATGCACTGCATACCCAGTGGTGCCAGTGCACTCTTTGGACTCACTGTACTGCATCCCAGGTGGTGCCAGTGCACTCTCTGGACTCACTGCACTGCATCCCCAGTGGTGCCAGTGTAATCTCAGGACTCACTGCAGTGCAGCTCCAGTTGGTGCCAGTGCAGTCTCTGGACTCACTGCAGTGCATCCCCACTGGTGCCAGTGTACTCTCTGGACTCACTGCAGTGCATCCCCAGTGGTGCCAGTGCACTCTCTGTACTCACTGCACTGCATCACCTGTGGTGCCAGTGCACTCTCTGGACTCACTGCAGTGCATCCCCAGTTGTGCCAGTGCACTCTCTGAACTCACCGCACTGCATCCCCAGTGGTGCCAGTGCACTCTCTGCCCTCACTGCAGTGCATCCCCAGTGGTGCCAGTGCACTCTCTGCCCTCACTGCACTGCATCCCCAGTGGTGCCAGTGCACTCTCTGGACTCACTGCAGTGCACCCCCACTGGTGCCAGTGCACTCTCCGGAATCACTGCAGTGCATCCCCAGTGGTGCCAGTGCACTCTCTGGACTGACTGCGCTGCATCCACAGTGGTGCCAGTGCACTCTCTGGACTCACTGCATTGCATCCCCAGTGGTGCCAGTGCACTCTCTGGACTCACTGCACTGCATCCCCAGTGGTGCCAGTGCACTCTCTGGACTCACTGCAGTGCATCCGCAGTGGTGCCACTGCACTCTCTGGAGTCACTGCACTGCATCCCCAGTAGTGCCACTGCACTCTGTGGACTCACTGCGCTGCATCCCCAGTGGTGCCAGTGCACTCTCTGGACTCACTGCAGTGCACCCCCACTGGTGCCAGTGCACTCTCCGGAATCACTGCAGTGCATCCCCAGTGGTGCCAGTGCACTCTCTGGACTGACTGCGCTGCATCCACAGTGGTGCCAGTGCACTCTCTGGACTGACTGCGCTGCATCCACAGTGGTGCCAGTGCACTCTCTGGACTCACTGCACTGCATCCCCAGTGGTGCCAGGGCACTCTCTGGACTCACTGCAGTGCATCCCCAGTGGTGCTAGTGCACTCTCTGCCCTCACTGCACTGCATCCCCAGTGGTGCCAGTGCACTCTCTGCACTCACTGCAGTGCATCCCCAGTGGTGCCAGTGCAATCTCTGGGCTCACCGGGGTGCATCCCCAGTGGTGCCAGTGCACTCTCTGGATTCACTGCACTGCATCCCCAGTGGTGCCAGTGCACTCTCTGGACTCACTGCACTGCATCCCCAGTGGTGCCAGGGCACTCTCTGCACTCACTGCACTGCATCCCCAGTGGTGCCAGTGCACTCTCTGGACTCACTGCACTGCAACCCCAGTGGTGCCAGTGCACTCTCTGCACTCACTGCAGTGCACCCCCACTGGTGCCAGTGCACTCTCTGGACTCACTGCTCTGCATCCCCAGTGGTGCCAGTGCACTCTCTGGACTCACTGCACTGCATCCCCAAGGTGCCAGTGCACTCTCTGGACTCAACTGCACTGCATCCCCAGTGCTGCCAGTCGACTCTCTGGACTCACTGCAGTGCATCCCCAGTAGTGCCAGTGCACTCTCTGGACTCACTGCAGTGCAACCCCAGTGGTGCCAGTGCACTCTCTGGACTCACTGCACTGCATCCCCAGTGGTGCCAGTGCACTCTCTGGACTCACTGCACTTCATCCCCAGTGGTGCCAGTGCACTCTCTGGACTCACTGCATTGCATCCCCAGTGGTGCCAGTGCACTCTCTGGACTCTCTGCACTGCATCCCCAGTGGTGTCACTGCACTCTCTGGACTCACTGCACTGCATCACCGTTGGTGCCAGGGTACTCTCCGGACTCACTGCAGTGCATCCCCAGTGGTGCCAGTGCACTCTTTCGAGTCACTGCACTGCATCCCCAGTGGTGCCAGTGCATTCTCTGGACTCACTGCAGTGCATCCCCATTGGTGCCAGTGCAGTCTCTGGAGTCACTGCAGTGCATCCCCAGTGGTGCCAGTGCACTCTCTGGACGCACTGCACTGCATCCCCAGTGCTGACAGTGCACTCACTGGACTCACTGCACTGCATCCCCATTGGTGCCAGTGCACTCTCTGGACTCACTGCAGTGCATATTCTTTTGCGCCAGTGCACTCTCTGGACTCACTGCACTGCATCCCCAGTGGTGCCAGTGCACTCTCTGGACTCACTGCACTGCATCCCCAGTGGTGCCAGTGCACTCTCTGGACTCACTGCACAGCATCCCCAGAGGTGCCAGTGCACTCTCTGGACTCACTGCACTGCATCCCCAGTGGTGCCAGTGCACTCTCTGGACTCACTGCACTGCATCCCCTGTGGTGCCAGTACACTCTCTGGACTCACTGCAGTGCATCCCAGTGGTGCCAATGTACTCTCTGGACTCACTGCACTGCATCACCAGCGGTGCCAGTGCACTCTCTGGACTCACTGCAGTGCATCCCCAGTGGTGCCAGTGCACTTTCTGGAGTCACTGCACTGCATCCCCAGTGGTGCCAGTGCACTCTCTGGAGTCACTGCGCTGCATCCCCAGTGGTGCCAGTGCCCTCTGTGGACTCACTGCACTACATCCCCTGTGGGGCCAGTGTACTCTCTGGACTCAGTGCAGTGCATCCCCAGTGGTGCCAGTGCACTCTGTGGACTCACCGGGGTGCATCCCCAGTGGTGCCAGTGCACTCTCTGGACTCACTGCAGTGCATCCCCAGTGGTGCCAGTGCACTCTGTGGACTCACTGCAGTGCATCCCCAGTGTTGCCAGTGCACTCTCTGGACTCACTGCAGTGCATCCCCAGTGGTGCCAGTGCACTCTCTGGACTCACTGCACTGCATCCCATTGGTGCTAGTGCACTCTCTGGACTCACTGCACTGCATCCCCAGTGGTGCCAGTGCACTCTCTGGACTCACTGCACTGCATCCCCAGTGGTGCCAGTGCACTCTCTGGACTCACTGCAGTGCATCCCCAGTGGTGCCAGTGCACTCTCTGGACTCACTGCAGTGCTTCCGCACTGGTGCCAGTGCACTCTCTGCACTCACTGCACTGCATCAACAGTGGTGCCTCTGCACTCTCTGGAGTCACTGCACTGCATCCCCAGTGGTGCCAGTGCACTCTCTGGACTCACTGTAGTGCATCCCCAGTGGTGCCAGTGCACTCTCTGGACTCACTGCAGTGCATCCCCAGTGGTGCCAGTGCACTCTCTGGACTCACTGCAGTGCATCCCTTGTGGTGCCTTTGTACTCTCAGGACTCAGTGCACTGCATCCCCAGTGGTGCCAGTGCACTCTCTGGACTCAGTGCACTGCATCCCCAATGGTGCCACTGCACTCTCTGGACTCACTGCACTGCATCCCCAGTGGTGCCAGTGCACTCTCTGCACTCACTGCACTGCATCCCCAGTGGTGCCAGTGCACTCTCTGAGCTCACTGCAGTGCATCCCCAGTGGTGCCAGTGCACTCTCTGGACTCACTGCACTGCATCCCCAGTGGTGCCAATGCACTCTCTGGACTCACTGCAGTGCATCAACAGTGGTGCCAGTGCAACTACTGGACTCACTGCAGTGTAGCTCAGTGGTGCCAGTGCCCTCTCTGGACTCACTGCACTGCATCCCCAGTGGTGCCAGTGCACTCTCTGGACTCACTGCAGTGCATCCCCAGTGGCGCCAGTGCACTCTCTGGACTCACTGCAGTGCATCCCCAGTGGTGCCAGTGCACTCTCTGGACTCACTGCAGTGCATCCCCACTGGTGCCAGTGCACTCTCTGGACTCACTGCACTGCATCACCAGTGGTGCCACTGCACTCTCTGTAGTCACTGCACTGCGTCCCCAGTGGTGCCAGTGCACTCTCTGGACTCACTGCAGTGTATCCCCTGTGGTGCCAGTGCACTCTGTGGACTCACTGCACTGCATCCCAGTGGTCCCAGTGCACTCTCTGCACTCACTGCACTGCATCACCAGTGGTGCCAGTGTACTCTCTGGACTCACTGCAGTGCATCCCCAGTGGTGCCAGTGCACTCTCTGGACTCACTGCACTGCATCCCCAGTGCTGCCAGTGCACTCTCTGGACTCACTGCAGTGCATCCCCAGTGGTGCCAGTGCACTCTCTGGACTCACTGCACTGCATCCCCAGTGGTGCCACTGCACTCTCTGGACTCACTGCACTGCATCACCATTGGTGCCAGGGCACTCTCCGGACTCACTGCAGTGCATCCGCAGTGGTGCCAGTGCACTCTTTCGAGTCACTGCACTGCATCCCCAGTGGTGCCAGTGCACTCTCTGTACTCACTGCACTGCATCCCCAATGGTGCCAGTGCACTCTCTGGACTCACTGCAGTGCATCCCCAGTGGTGCCAGTGCACTCTCTGGAATCACTGCAGTGCATCCCCAGTGGTGCCAGTGCACTCTCTGTACTCACTGCACTGCATCACCTGTGGTGCCAGTGCACTCTCTGGACTCACTGCAGTGCATCCCCAGTGGTGCCAGTGCACTCTCTGAACTCACCGCACTGCATCCCCAGTGGTGTCAGTGCACTCTCTGCCCTCACTGCACTGCATCCCCTGTGGTGCCAGTGCACTCTGTGGACTCATCGCATTGCATCACCAGTGGTGCCAGTGCACTCTCTGGACTCACTGCACTGCATCCCCAGTGGTGCCAGTGCACTCTCTGCCCTCACTGCAGTGCATCCCCAGTGGTGCCAGTGCACTCTCTGCCCTCACTGCACTGCATCCCCAGTGGTGCCAGTGCACTCTCTGCACTCACTGCACTGCATCCCCAGTGGTGCCAGTGCACTCTCTGGACTCACTGCACTGCATCCCCAGTGGTGCCAGTGCACTCTCTGGACTCACTGCAGTGCATCCGCAGTGATGCCACTGCACTCTCTGGACTCACTGCACTGCATCCCCACTACTGCCAGTGCACTCTGTGGACTCACTGCGCTGCATCCCCAGTGGTGCCAGTGCACTCTCTGGACTCACTGCACTGCTTCCCCAGTGGTGCCAGTGCACTCCCCGGAATCACTGCACTACATCCCCAGTGGTGTCAGTGCACTCTCTGGACTCACTGCACTGCATCCCCAGTGGTGCCCGTGCACTCTCTGGACTCACTGCACTGCATCCCCAGTGGTGCCAGGGCACTCTCTGGACTCACTGCACTCCATCCCCACTGGTGCCAGTCCACTCTCTGGACTCACTGCACTGCATCCCCAGTGGTGCCAGTGGACTCTCTGCACTCATGCACTGCATACCCAGTGGTGCCAGTGCACTCTTTGGACTCACTGCACTGCATGAACAGTGGTGCCAGTGCACTCTCTGGACTCACTGCACTGCATCCCCAGTGGTGCCAGTGTAGTCTCTGGACTCACTGTAGTGCATCCCCAGTGGTGCCAGTGCAATCTCAGGACTCACTGCAGTGCAGCTCCAGTTGGTGCCAGTGCAGTCTCTGGAGTCACTGCACTGCATCCCCAGTGGTGCCAGTGCACTCTCTGGACTCACTGCAGTGCATCCCCAGTGGTGCCAGTGCACTCTATGGAGTCACTGCAGTGTATCCCCAGTGGTGCCAGTGCACTCTCTGGGCTCACTGAACTGCATCACCAGTGGTGCCAGAGCACTCTCTGGACTCAATGCAGTGCATCCCCAGTGCTGCCAGTGCACTCTCTGGACTCACTGCACTGCATCGCCAGTGGTGCCAGTGCACTCTCAGGACTCACTGCACTGCATCACCAGTGGTGCCAGTGCACTCTCTGGACTCAGTGCACTGCATCCCCAGTGGTGCCAGTGCACTCTCTGGACTCACTGCATTGCATCCCCAGTGGTGCCAGTGCACTCTCTGGACTCACTGCACTGCATCCCCAGTGGTGCCACTGCACTCTCTGGACTCACTGCACTGCATCACCATTGGTGCCAGGGCACTCTCCGGACTCACTGCGGTGCATCCGCAGTGGTGCCAGTGCACTCTTTCGAGTCACTGCACTGCATCCCCAGTGGTGCCAGTGCACTCTCTGTACTCACTGCACTGCATCCCCAGTGGTGCCAGTGCACTCTCTGGACTCACTGCAGTGCATTCCCAGTGGTGCCAGTGCACTCTCTGGACTCACTGCAGTGCATCCCCAGTGGTGCCAGTGCACTCTCTGTACTCACTGCACTGCATCACCTGTGGTGCCAGTGCACTCTCTGGACTCACTGCAGTGCATCCCCAGTGGTGCCAGTGCACTCTCTGAACTCACCGCACTGCATCCCCAGTGGTGCCAGTGCACTCTCTGCCCTCACTGCAGTGCATCCCCAGTGGTGCCAGTGCACTCTCTGCCCTCACTGCACTGCATCCCCAGTGGTGTCAGTGCACTCTCTGGACTCACTGCAGTGCATCCGCAGTGGTGCCACTGCACTCTCTGGACTCACTGCAGTGCATCCCCAGTAGTGCCAGTGCACTCTGTGGACTCACTGCGCTGCATCCCCAGTGGTGCCAGTGCACTCTCTGGACTCACTGCACTGCATCCCCAGTGGTGCCAATGCACTCTCTGCACTCACTGCACTGCATCCCCAGTGGTTCCAGTGCACTATCTGGACTCATTGCAGTGCATCCCCAGTGGTGCCAGTGCACTCTCTGAGTCACTGCACTGCATTCCCAGTGGTGCCAGTGCACTCTCTGGACTCACTGCAGTGCATCCCCAGTGGTGCCAGTGCACTCTCTGGACTCACTGCACTGCAACCCCAGTGGTGCCAGTGCACTCTCTGGACTCACCGCACTGCATCCCCAGTGGTGCCAGTGCACTCTCTGGACTCACTGCACTGCATCCCCAAGGTGCCAGTGCACTCTCTGGACTCAACTGCACTGCATCCCCAGTGGTGCCCGTGCACTCTCTGGACTCACTGGAGTGCATCCCCAGTGGTGCCAGTGCACTCTCTGGAATCACTGCATTGCATCCCCAGTGGTGCCAGTGCACTCTCTGCACTCACTGCACTGCATCCCCAGTGGTGCCAGTGCACTCTCTGGACTCACTGCACTGCATCCCCAGTGGTGCCTGTGCAGTCTCTGGACTCACTACAGTTCATCCCCAGTGGAGCCAGTGCACTCTCTGGACTCACTGCACTCCATCCCCACTGGTGCCAGTGCACTCTCTGGACTCACTGCACTCCATCCCCACTGGTGCCAGTCCACTCTCTGGACTCACTGCACTGCATCCCCAGTGGTGCCAGTGCACTCTCTGCACTCATGCACTGCATACCCAGTGGTGCCAGTGCACTCTTTGGACTCACTGTACTGCATCCCAGGTGGTGCCACTGCACTCTCTGGACTCACTGCACTGCATCCCCAGTGGTGCCAGTGTAATCTCAGGACTCACTGCAGTGCAGCTCCAGTTGGTGCCAGTGCAGTCTCTGGACTCACTGCAGTGCATCCCCACTGGTGCCAGTGCACTCTCTGGACTCACTGCAGTGCATCCCCAGTGGTGCCAGTGCACTCTCTGTACTCACTGCACTGCATCAACTGTGGTGCCAGTGCACTCTCTGGACTCACTGCAGTGCATCCCCAGTTGTGCCAGTGCACTCTCTGCCCTCACTGCAGTGCATCCCCAGTGGTGCCAGTGCACTCTCTGCCCTCACTGCACTGCATCCCCAGTGGTGCCAGTGCACTCTCTGCACTCACTGCACTGCATCCCCAGTGGTGCCAGTGCACTCTCTGGACTCACTGCACTGCATCCCCAGTGGTGCCAGTGCACTCTCTGGACTCACTGCAGTGCATCCGCAGTGGTGCCACTGCACTCTCTGGACTCACTGCACTGCATCCCCAGTAGTGCCAGTGCACTCTGTGGACTCACTGCGCTGCATCCCCAGTGGTGCCAGTGCACTCTCTGGACTCACTGCACTGCATCCCCAGTGGTGCCAATGCACTCTCTGCACTCACTGCACTGCATCCCCAGTGGTTCCAGTGCACTATCTGGACTCATTGCAGTGCATCCCCAGTGGTGCCAGTGCACTCTCTGAGTCACTGCACTGCATTCCCAGTGGTGCCAGTGCACTCTCTGGACTCACTGCAGTGCATCCCCAGTGGTGCCAGTGCACTCTCTGGACTCACTGCACTGCAACCCCAGTGGTGCCAGTGCACTCTCTGGACTCACCGCACTGCATCCCCAGTGGTGCCAGTGCACTCTCTGGACTCACTGCACTGCATCCCCAAGGTGCCAGTGCACTCTCTGGACTCAACTGCACTGCATCCCCAGTGGTGCCCGTGCACTCTCTGGACTCACTGGAGTGCATCCCCAGTGGTGCCAGTGCACTCTCTGGAATCACTGCATTGCATCCCCAGTGGTGCCAGTGCACTCTCTGCACTCACTGCACTGCATCCCCAGTGGTGCCAGTGCACTCTCTGGACTCACTGCACTGCATCCCCAGTGGTGCCTGTGCAGTCTCTGGACTCACTACATTTCATCCCCAGTGGTGCCTGTGCAATCTCTGGACTCACTACAGTTCATCCCCAGTGGAGCCAGTGCACTCTCTGGACTCACTGCACTCCATCCCCACTGGTGCCAGTGCACTCTCTGGACTCACTGCACTCCATCCCCACTGGTGCCAGTCCACTCTCTGGACTCAATGCACTGCATCCCCAGTGGTGCCAATGCACTCTCTGCACTCACTGCACTGCATCCCCAGTGGTTCCAGTGCACTATCTGGACTCATTGCAGTGCATCCCCAGTGGTTCCAGTGCACTCTCTGAGTCACTGCACTGCATTCCCAGTGGTGCCAGTGCACTCTCTGCCCTCACTGCAGTGCATCCCCAGTGGTGCCAGTGCACTCTCTGCCCTCACTGCAGTGCATCCCCAGTGGTGCCAGTGCACTCTCTGCCCTCACTGCACTGCATCCCCAGTGGTGCCAGTGCACTCTCTGCACTCACTGCACTGCATCCCCAGTGGTGCCAGTGCACTCTCTGGACTCACTGCAGTGCATCCCCAGTGGTGCCTGTGCACTCTCTGGACTCACTGCAGTGCATCCGCAGTGGTGCCACTGCACTCTCTGGACTCACTGCACTGCATCCCCAGTAGTGCCAGTGCACTCTGTGGACTCACTGCGCTGCATCCCCAGTGGTGCCAGTGCACTCTCTGGACTCACTGCACTGCATCCCCAGTGGTGCCAATGCACTCTCTGCACTCACTGCACTGCATCCCCAGTGGTTCCAGTGCACTATCTGGACTCATTGCAGTGCATCCCCAGTGGTGCCAGTGCACTCTCTGAGTCACTGCACTGCATTCCCAGTGGTGCCAGTGCACTCTCTGGACTCACTGCAGTGCATCCCCAGTGGTGCCAGTGCACTCTCTGGACTCACTGCACTGCAACCCCAGTGGTGCCAGTGCACTCTCTGGACTCACCGCACTGCATCCCCAGTGGTGCCAGTGCACTCTCTGGACTCACTGCACTGCATCCCCAAGGTGCCAGTGCACTCTCTGGACTCAACTGCACTGCATCCCCAGTGGTGCCCGTGCACTCTCTGGACTCACTGGAGTGCATCCCCAGTGGTGCCAGTGCACTCTCTGGAATCACTGCATTGCATCCCCAGTGGTGCCAGTGCACTCTCTGCACTCACTGCACTGCATCCCCAGTGGTGCCAGTGCACTCTCTGGACTCACTGCACTGCATCCCCAGTGGTGCCTGTGCAGTCTCTGGACTCACTACAGTTCATCCCCAGTGGAGCCAGTGCACTCTCTGGACTCACTGCACTCCATCCCCACTGGTGCCAGTGCACTCTCTGGACTCACTGCACTCCATCCCCACTGGTGCCAGTCCACTCTCTGGACTCACTGCACTGCATCCCCAGTGGTGCCAGTGCACTCTCTGCACTCATGCACTGCATACCCAGTGGTGCCAGTGCAGTCTTTGGACTCACTGTACTGCATCCCAGGTGGTGCCAGTGCACTCTCTAGACTCACTGCAGTGCACCCCCAGTGCTGCCAGTGCACTCTCTGGACTCACTGCAGTGCATCCCCAGTGGTGCCAGTGCACTCTCTGGACTCACTGCACTGCATCCCCAGTGGTGCCAGTGCACTCTCCGGAATCACTGCACTACATCCCCAGTGGTGTCAGTGCACTCTCTGGACTCACTGCAGTGCATACCCAGTGGTGCCCGTGCACTCTCTGGACTCACTGCACTGCATCCCCAGTGGTGCCAGTGCACTCTCTGCACTCACTGCACTGCATCCCCAGTGTTCCCAGTGCACTCTCTGGACTCACTGCAGTGCATCCGCAGTGGTGCCAGTGCACTCTGTGGAGTCACTGCACTGCATCCCCAGTGGTGCCAGTGCACTCTCTGGACTCACTGCATTGCATCCCCAGTGGTGCCAGTGCACTCTCTGGACTCACTGCAGTGCATCCGCAGTGGTGCCAGTCCACTCTCTGGACTCACTGCACTGCATCCCCAGTGGTGCCAGTGGACTCTCCGCACTCATGCACTGCATACCCAGTGGTGCCAGTGCACTCTCTGGACTCACTGCACTGCATGTACAGTGGTGCCAGTGCACTCTCTGTACTCACTGCACTGCATCCCCAGTGGTGCCAGTGTAGTCTCTGGACTCACTGTAGTGCATCCCCAGTGGTGCCAGTGCAATCTCAGGACTCACTGCAGTGCAGCTCCAGTTGGTGCCAGTGCAGTCTCTGGACTCACTGCACTGCATCCCCAGTGGTGCCAGTGCACTCTCTGGAGTCACAGCACTGCATCAACAGTGGTGCCTCTGCACTCCCTGGAGTCACTGCACTGCATCCCCAGTGGTGCCAGTGCACTCTCTGGACTCACTGCAGTGCATCCCCAGTGGTGCCAGTGCACTCTCTGGACTCACTGCAGTGCATCCCCAGTAGTGCCAGTGCACTCTCTGGACTCACTGCACTGCATCCCCAGTGGTGCCAGTGCACTCTCTGGAGTCACTGCACTGCATCCCCAGTTGTGCCAGTGCACTCTCTGGACTCACTGCATTGCATCCCCAGTGGTGCCAGTGCACTCTCTGGACTCACTGCACTGCATCCCCAGTGGTGCCACTGCACTCTCTGGACTCACTGCACTGCATCACCTTTGGTGCCAGGGCACTCTCCGGACTCACTGCAGTGCATCCGCAGTCGTGCCAGTGCACTCTTTCGAGTCACTGCAGTTCATCCCCAGTGGTGCCAGTGCACTCTCTGGACTCACTGCAGTGCGTCCCCAGTGGTGCCAGTGCACTGTCTGGACTCACTGCAGTGCATCCCCAGTGGTGCCAGTGCACTCTCTGGACTCACTGCAGTGCATCCCCAGTGGTGCCAGTGCACTCTCTGGAGTCACAGCACTGCATCAACAGTGGTGCCTCTGCACTCTCTGGAGTCACTGCACTGCATCCCCAGTGGTGCCAGTGCACTCTCTGGACTCACTGCAGTGCACCCCCACTGGTGCCAGTGCACTCTCCGGAATCACTGCAGTGCATCCCCAGTTGTGCCAGTGCACTCTCTGGACTCACTGCGCTGCATCCACAGTGGTGCCAGTGCACTCTCTGGACTCACTGCATTGCATCCCCAGTGGTGCCAGTGCACTCTCTGGACTCACTGCACTGCATCCCCAGTGGTGCCAGGGCACTCTCTGGACTCACTGCAGTGCATCCCCAGTGGTGCCAGTGCACTCTCTGCCCTCACTGCAGTGCATCCCCAGTGGTGCCAGTGCACTCTCTGGACTCACTGCAGTGCATCCCCAGTGGTGCCAGTGCAATCTCTGGGCTCACCGGGGTGCATCCCCAGTGGTGCCAGTGCACTCTCTGGATTCACTGCACTGCATCCCCAGTGGTGCCAGTGCACTCTCTGGACTCACTGCACTGCATCCCCAGTGGTGCCAGGGCACTCTCTGCACTCACTGCACTGCATCCCCAGTGGTGCCAGTGCACTCTCTGGACTCACTGCACTGCAACCCCAGTGGTGCCAGTGCACTCTCTGGACTCACTGCAGTGCACCCCCACTGGTGCCAGTGCACTCTCTGGACTCACTGCACTGCATCCCCAGTGGTGCCAGTGCACTCTCTGGACTCACTGCACTGCATCCCCAAGGTGCCAGTGCACTCTCTGGACTCAACTGCACTGCATCCCCAGTGCTGCCAGTCGACTCTCTGGACTCACTGCAGTGCATCCCCAGTGGTGCCAGTGCACTCTCTGGACTCACTGCACTGCATCCCCAGTGGTGCCAGTGCACTCTCTGGACTCACTGCACTTCATCCCCAGTGGTGCCAGTGCACTCTCTGGACTCACTGCATTGCATCCCCAGTGGTGCCAGTGCACTCTCTGGACTCACTGCACTGCATCCTCAGTGGTGTCACTGCACTCTCTGGACTCACTGCACTGCATCACCGTTGGTGCCAGGGCACTCTCCGGACTCACTGCAGTGCATCTGCAGTGGTGCCAGTGCACTCTTTCGAGTCACTGCAGTGCATCCCCTGTGGTGCCAGTGCACTCTCTGGACTCACTGCACTGCATCCCCAGTGGTGCCAGTGCACTCTCTGGAATCACTGCAGTGCATCCGCAGTGGTGTCAGTGCACTCTCTGGACTCACTGCACTGCATCCCCAGTGGTGCCACTGCACTCTCTGGACTCACTGCACTGCATCACCATTGGTGCCAGTGCACTCTCCGGACTCACTGCAGTGCATCCGCAGTGGTGCCAGTTCACTCTTTTGAGTCACTGCAGTGCATCCCCAGTGGTGCCAGTGCACTCTCTGGACTCACTGCAGTGCATCCCCAGTGGTGCCAGTGCACTCTCTGCACTCACTGCACTGCATCACCAGTGGTGCCAGTGCACTCTCTGGACTCACTGCAGTGCATCCCCAGTGGTGCCAGTGCACTCTCTGGACTCACTGCACTGCAACCCCAGTGGTGCCAGTGCACTCTCTGGAGTCGCAGCACTGCATCAACAGTGGTGCCTCTGCACTCTCTGGAGTCACTGCACTGCATCCCCAGTGGTGCCAGTGCACTCTCTGGACTCACTGCAGTGCATCCCCAGTGGTGCCAGTGCACTCTCTGGACTCACTGCAGTGCATCCCCAGTGGTGCCAGTGCACTCTCTGGACTCACTGCACTGCATCCCCAGTGGTGCCAGTGCACTCTCTGGACTCACTGCACGTCATCCCCAGTGGTGCCAGTGCACTCTCTGGACTCACTGCATTGCATCCCCAGTGGTGCCAGTGCACTCTCTGGACTCACTGCACTGCATCCCCAGTGGTGCCACTGCACTCTCTGGACTCACTGCACTGCATCCCCAGTGGTGCCAGTGCACTCTCTGGACTCACTGCACTTCATCCCCAGTGGTGCCAGTGCACTCTCTGGACTCACTGCATTGCATCCCCAGTGGTGCCAGTGCACTCTCTGGACTCACTGCACTGCATCCCCAGTGGTGCCACTGCGCTCTCTGGACTCACTGCACTGCATCACCATTGGTGCCAGGGCACTCTCCGGACTCACTGCAGTGCATCCGCAGTGGTGCCAGTGCACTCTTTCGATTCACTGCAGTGCATCCCCAGTGGTGCCAGTGCACTCTCTGGACTCACTGCACTGCATCCCCAGTGGTGCCAGTGCACTCTCTGCACTCACTGCACTGCATCCCCAGTGTTCCCAGAGCACTCTCTGGACTCACTGCAGTGCATCCCCAGTGGTGCCAGTGCACTCTCTGGACTCACTGCAGTGCATCCCCACTGGTGCCAGTGCACTCTCTGGACTCACTGCACTGCATCCCCAGTGGTGCCACTGCACTCTCTGGACTCACTGCACTGCATCACCATTGGTGCCAGGGCACTCTCCGGACTCACTGCAGTGCATCCGCAGTGGTGCCAGTGCACTCTTTCGAGTCACTGCACTGCATCCCCATTAGTGCCAGTGCATTCTCAAGACTCATTGCAGTGCATCCCCAGTGGTGCCAATGCACTCTCTGGACTCACTGCACTGCATCCCCAGTGGTGCCAGTGCACTCTCTGGACTCACTGCACTGCATCCCCAGTGGTGCCAGTGCACTCTCCGGACTCACTGCACTGCATCCCCAGTGGTGCCAGTGCACTCTCTGGACTCACTGCAGTGCATCCCCAGTGGTGCCAGTGCACTCTCTGCACTCACTGCACTGCATCCCCAGTGGTGCCAGTGCACTCTCTGCACTCACTGCACTGCATCCCCGGTGTCCCAGAGCACTCTCTGGACTCACCGAGGTGCATCCCCAGTGGTGCCAGTGCACTCTCTGGACTCACCGCACTGCATCACCAGTGGTGCCAGTGCACTCTCTGGACTCACTGCAGTGCAGCCCCTGAGGTGCCAGTGTACTCTCTGGATCACTGCACTGCATCACCATTGGTGCCAGGGCACTCTCCGGACTCACTGCAGTGCATCCCCAGTGGTGCCAGTGCACTCTTTCGAGTCACTGCACTGCATCCCCAGTGGTGCCAGTGCATTCTCTGGACTCACTGCAGTGCATCCCCATTGGTGCCAGTGCAGTCTCTGGAGTCACTGCAGTGCATCCCCAGTGGTGCCAGTGCACTCTCTGGACGCACTGTACTGCATCCCCAGTGCTGACAGTGCACTCACTGGACTCACTGCACTGCATCCCCAGTGGTGCCAGTGCACTCTCTGGACTCACTGCAGTGCATCTTCTTTTGCGCCAGTGCACTCTCTGGACTCACTGCACTGCATCCCCAGTGGTGCCAGTGCACTCTCTGGACTCACTGCACAGCATCCCCAGAGGTGCCAGTGCACTCTCTGGACTCACTGCACTGCATCCCCAGTGGTGCCAGTGCACTCTCTGGACTCACTGCACTGCATCCCCTGTGGTGCCAGTACACTCTCTGGACTCACTGCAGTGCATCCCCAGTGGTGCCAGTGTACTCTCTGGACTCACTGCACTGCATCACCAGCGGTGCCAGTGCACTCTCTGGACTCACTGCAGTGCATCCCCAGTGGTGCCAGTGCACTTTCTGGAGTCACTGCACTGCATCCCCAGTGGTGCCAGTGCACTCTCTGGAGTCACTGCGCTGCATCCCCAGTGGTGCCAGTGCCCTCTGTGGACTCACTGCACTACATCCCCTGTGGGGCCAGTGTACTCTCTGGACTCAGAGCAGTGCATCCCCAGTGGTGCCAGTGCACTCTCTGGACTCACCGGGGTGCATCCCCAGTGGTGCCAGTGCACTCTCTGGACTCACTGCAGTGCATCCCCAGTGGTGCCAGTGCACTCTGTGGACTCACTGCAGTGCATCCCCAGTGTTGCCAGTGCACTCTCTGGAGTCACTGCACTGCATCCCCAGTGGTGCCAGTGCACTCTCTGGACTCACTGCACTGCATCCCCAGTGGTGCCAGTGCACTCTCTGGACTCACTGCAGTGCATCCCCAGTGGCGCCAGTGCACTCTCTGGACTCACTGCACTGCATCCCATTGGTTCTAGTGCACTCTCTGGACTCACTGCACTGCATCCCCAGTGGTGCCAGTGCACTCTCTGGACTCACTGCACTGCATCCCCAGTGGTGCCAGTGCACTCTCTGGACTCACTGCACTGCATCCCCAGTGGTGCCAGTGCACTCTCTGGACTCACTGCAGTGCTTCGGCACTGGTGCCAGTGCACTCTCTGCACTCACTGCACTGCATCAACAGTGGTGCCTCTGCACTCTCTGGAGTCACTGCACTGCATCCCCAGTGGTGCCAGTGCACTCTCTGGACTCACTGTAGTGCATCCCCAGTGGTGCCAGTGCACTCTCTGGACTCACTGCACTGCATCCCCAGTGGTGCCAGTGCACTCTCTGGACTCACTGCAGTGCATCCCTTGTGGTGCCTTTGCACTCTCAGGACTCACTGCACTGCATCCCCAGTGGTGCCAGTGCACTCTCTGGACTCAGTGCACTGCATCCCCAGTGGTGCCAGTGCACTCTCTGCACTCACTGCACTGCATCCCCAATGGTGCCACTGCACTCTCTGGACTCACTGCACTGCATCCCCAGTGGTGCCAGTGCACTCTCTGCACTCACTGCAGTGCATCCCCAGTGGTGCCAGTGCACTCTCTGAGCTCACTGCAGTGCATCCCCAGTGGTGCCAGTGCACTCTCTGGACTCACTGCACTGCATCCCCAGTGGTGCCAGTGCACTCTCTGGACTCACTGCACTGCATCAACTGTGGTGCCAGTGCACTCTCTGCACTCACTGCACTGCATCCCCAGTGGTGCCAGTGTAGTCTCTGGACTCACAGCAGTGCATCCCCAGTGGTGCCAGTGCAACTCCTGGACTCACTGCAGTGTAGCTCAGTGGTGCCAGTGCCCTCTCTGCACTCACTGCACTGCATCCCCAGTGGTGCCAGTGCACTCTCTGGACTCACTGCAGTGCATCCCCAGTGGCGCCAGTGCACTCACTGCACTCACTGCACTGCATCCCCAGTGGTGCCAGTGCACTCTCTGGACCCACTGCAGTGCATCCCCAGTGGTGCCAGTGCACTCTCTGGACTCACTGCACTGCATCCCCAATGGTGCCACTGCACTCTCTGTAGTCACTGCACTGCGTCCCCAGTGGTGCCAGTGCACTCTCTGGACTCACTGCAGTGTATCCCCTGTGGTGCCAGTGCACTCTGTGGACTCACTGCACTGCATCCCAGTGGTGCCAGTGCAATCTCTGCACTCACTGCACTGCATCACCAGTGCTGCCAGTGTACTCTCTGGACTCACTGCAGTGCATCCCCAGTGGTGCCAGTGCACTCTCTGGAGTCACTGCACTGCATCCCCAGTGCTGCCAGTGCACTCTCTGGACTCACTGCACTGCATCCCCAGTGGTGCCAGTGCACTCTCTGGACTCACTGCACTGCATCCCCAGTGGTGCCAGTGCACTCTCTGGACTCACTGCACTTCATCCCCAGTGGTGCCAGTGCACTCTCTGGACTCACTGCATTGCATCCCCAGTGGTGCCAGTGCACTCTCTAGACTCACTGCACTGCATCCCCAGTGGTGCCACTGCACTCTCTGGACTCACTGCACTGCATCACCATTGGTGCCAGGGCACTCTCCGGACTCACTGCAGTGCATCCGCAGTGGTGCCACTGCACTCTTTCGAGTCACTGCAGTGCATCCCCAGTGGTGCCAGTGCACTCTCTGGACTCACTGCACTACATCCCCTGTGGTGCCAGTGCACTCTCTGCACTCACTGCACTGCATCCCCAGTGTTCCCAGAGCACTCTCTGGACTCACTGCAGTGCATCCCCAGTGGTGCCAGTGCACTCTGTGGACTCACTGCAGTGCATCCGCAGTGGTGCCAGTGCACTCTGTGGACTCACTGCACTGCATCCACAGTGGTGCCAGTGCACTCTCTGGACTCACTGCACTGCATCCCCAGTGGTGCCAGTGCACTCTCTGGACTCACTGCAGTGCTTCGGCACTGGTGCCAGTGCACTCTCTGCACTCACTGCACTGCATCAACAGTGGTGCCTCTGCACTCTCTGGAGTCACTGCACTGCATCCCCAGTGGTGCCAGTGCACTCTCTGGACTCACTGTAGTGCATCCCCAGTGGTGCCAGTGCACTCTCTGGACTCACTGCACTGCATCCCCAGTGGTGCCAGTGCACTCTCTGGACTCACTGCAGTGCATCCCTTGTGGTGCCTTTGCACTCTCAGGACTCACTGCACTGCATCCCCAGTGGTGCCAGTGCACTCTCTGGACTCAGTGCACTGCATCCCCAGTGGTGCCAGTGCACTCTCTGCACTCACTGCACTGCATCCCCAATGGTGCCACTGCACTCTCTGGACTCACTGCACTGCATCCCCAGTGGTGCCAGTGCACTCTCTGCACTCACTGCAGTGCATCCCCAGTGGTGCCAGTGCACTCTCTGAGCTCACTGCAGTGCATCCCCAGTGGTGCCAGTGCACTCTCTGGACTCACTGCACTGCATCCCCAGTGGTGCCAGTGCACTCTCTGGACTCACTGCACTGCATCAACTGTGGTGCCAGTGCACTCTCTGCACTCACTGCACTGCATCCCCAGTGGTGCCAGTGTAGTCTCTGGACTCACAGCAGTGCATCCCCAGTGGTGCCAGTGCAACTCCTGGACTCACTGCAGTGTAGCTCAGTGGTGCCAGTGCCCTCTCTGCACTCACTGCACTGCATCCCCAGTGGTGCCAGTGCACTCTCTGGACTCACTGCAGTGCATCCCCAGTGGCGCCAGTGCACTCACTGCACTCACTGCACTGCATCCCCAGTGGTGCCAGTGCACTCTCTGGACCCACTGCAGTGCATCCCCACTGGTGCCAGTGCACTCTCTGGACTCACTGCACTGCATCCCCAATGGTGCCACTGCACTCTCTGTAGTCACTGCACTGCGTCCCCAGTGGTGCCAGTGCACTCTCTGGACTCACTGCAGTGTATCCCCTGTGGTGCCAGTGCACTCTGTGGACTCACTGCACTGCATCCCAGTGGTGCCAGTGCAATCTCTGCACTCACTGCACTGCATCACCAGTGGTGCCAGTGTACTCTCTGGACTCACTGCAGTGCATCCCCAGTGGTGCCAGTGCACTCTCTGGAGTCACTGCACTGCATCCCCAGTGCTGCCAGTGCACTCTCTGGACTCACTGCACTGCATCCCCAGTGGTGCCAGTGCACTCTCTGGACTCACTGCACTGCATCCCCAGTGGTGCCAGTGCACTCTCTGGACTCACTGCACTTCATCCCCAGTGGTGCCAGTGCACTCTCTGGACTCACTGCATTGCATCCCCAGTGGTGCCAGTGCACTCTCTAGACTCACTGCACTGCATCCCCAGTGGTGCCACTGCACTCTCTGGACTCACTGCACTGCATCACCATTGGTGCCAGGGCACTCTCCGGACTCACTGCAGTGCATCCGCAGTGGTGCCACTGCACTCTTTCGAGTCACTGCAGTGCATCCCCAGTGGTGCCAGTGCACTCTCTGGACTCACTGCACTACATCCCCTGTGGTGCCAGTGCACTCTCTGCACTCACTGCACTGCATCCCCAGTGTTCCCAGAGCACTCTCTGGACTCACTGCAGTGCATCCCCAGTGGTGCCAGTGCACTCTGTGGACTCACTGCAGTGCATCCGCAGTGGTGCCAGTGCACTCTGTGGACTCACTGCACTGCATCCACAGTGGTGCCACTGCACTCTCTGGACTCACTGCACTGCATCACCATTGGTGACAGGGCACTCTCCGGACTCACTGCAGTGCATCCGCAGTGGTGCCAGTGCACTCTTTCGAGTCACTGCACTGCATCCCCATTAGTGCCAGTGCATTCTCTGGACTCATTGCAGTGCATCCCCAGTGGTGCCAGTGCACTCTCTGGACTCACTGCACTGCATCCCCAGTGGTGCCAGTGCACTCTCTGGACTCACTGCACTGCATCCCCAGTGCTGACAGTGCACTATCTGGACTCACTGCACTGCATCCCCAGTGCTGACAGTGCACTCTCTGGACTCACTGCAGTGCATCCCCAGTGGTGCCAGTGCACTCTCTGGACTCACTGCACTGCATCCCCAGTGGTGCCAGTGCACTCTCTGTACTCACTGCAGTGCATCCCCAGTGGTGCCAGTGCACTCTCTGGACTCAGTGCACTGCATCCCCAATGGTGCCACTGCACTCTCTGGACTCACTGCACTGCATCCCCAGTGGTGCCAGTGCACTCTCTGCACTCACTGCACTGCATCCCCAGTGGTGCCAGTGCACTCTCTGAGCTCACTGCAGTGCATCCCCAGTGGTGCCAGTGCACTCTCTGGACTCACTGCACTGCATCCCCAGTGGTGCCAGTGCACTCTCTGGACTCACTGCAGTGCATCAACAGTGGTGCCAGTGCACTCTCTGCACTCACTGCACTGCATCCCCAGTGGTGCCTGTGTAGTCTCTGGACTCACAGCAGTGCATCCCCAGTGGTGCCAGTGCAACTACTGGACTCACAGCAGTGTAGCTCAGTGGTGCCAGTGCCCTCTCTGGACTCACTGCACTGCATCCCCAGTGGTGCCAGTGCACTCTCTGGACTCACTGCACTGCATCCCCAGTGGTGCCAGTGCACTGTCTGGACTCACTGTAGTGTATCGCCATTGGAGCCGGTGCACTCTCTGGACTCACTAAACTGCATCCCCAGTGGTGCCAGAGAACTCTCTGGTCTCACTGCAGTGCATCCCCAGTGGTGCCAGTGCACTCTCTGGACTCACTGCAGTGCATCCCCAGTGGCGCCAGTGCACTCACTGCACTCACTGCACTGCATCCCCAGTGGTGCCAGTGCACTCTCTGGACCCACTGCAGTGCATCCCCACTGGTGCCAGTGCACTCTCTGGACTCACTGCACTGCATCCCCAGTGGTGTCACTGCACTCTCTAGACTCACTGCACTGCATCACCATTGGTGCCAGGGCACTCTCTGGACTCACTGCAGTGTATCCCCTGTGGTGCCAGTGCACTCTGTGGACTCACTGCACTGCATCCCCAGTGGTGCCAGTGCACTCTCTGCACTCACTGCACTGCATCACCAGTGGTGCCAGTGTACTCTCTGGACTCACTGCAGTGCATCCCCAGTGGTGCCAGTGCACTCTCTGGAGTCACTGCACTGCATCCCCAGTGCTGCCAGTGCACTCTCTGGACTCACTGCAGTGCATCCCCAGTGGTGCCAGTGCACTCTCTGGACTCACTGCAGTGCATCCCCAGTGGTGCCAGTGCACTCTCTGGACTCACTGCATTGCATCCCCAGTGGTGCCAGTGCACTCCCTGGACTCACTGCACT
Organism: Anser anser; assembly: GCF_964211835.1. Lineage (NCBI taxonomy): Eukaryota > Metazoa > Chordata > Aves > Anseriformes > Anatidae > Anser > Anser anser. Next base: position 22,451 of record NW_028153461.1, on the reverse strand, counting down.
GCATCCCCAGTGGTGCCACTGCACTCTCTGGACTCACTGCACTGCATCACCATTGCTGCCAGGGCACTCTCCGGACTCACTGCAGTGCATCCGCAGTGGTGCCACTGCACTCTTTCGAGTCACTGCAGTGCATCCCCAGTGGTGCCAGTGCACTCTCTGGACTCACTGCACTGCATCCCCAGTGGTGCCAGTGCACTCTCTGCACTCACTGCACTGCATCCCCAGTGTTCCCAGAGCACTCTCTGGTCTCACTGCAGTGCATCCCCAGTGGTGCCAGTGCACTCTCTGGACTCACTGCAGTGCATCCCCAGTGGTGCCAGTGCACTCTGTGGACTCACTGCACTGCATCCCCAGTGGTGCCACTGCACTCTCTGGACTCACTGCACTGCATCACCATTGGTGACAGGGCACTCTCTGGACTCACTGCAGTGCATCCGCAGTGGTGCCAGTGCACTCTTTCGAGTCACTGCACTGCATCCCCATTAGTGCCAGTGCATTCTCTGGACTCATTGCAGTGCATCCCCAGTGGTGCCAGTGCACTCTCTGGACTCACTGCACTGCATCCCCAGTGGTGCCAGTGCACTCTCTGGACTCACTGCACTGCATCCCCAGTGCTGACAGTGCACTATCTGGACTCACTGCACTGCATCCCCAGTGCTGACAGTGCACTCTCTGGACTCACTGCAGTGCATCCCCAGTGGTGCCAGTGCACTCTCTGGACTCACTGCACTGCATCCCCAGTGGTGCCAGTGCACTCTCCGGACTCACTGCACTGCATCCCCAGTGGTGCCAGAGCACTCTATGGACTCACTGCACTGCATCCCCAGTGGTGCCAGTGCACTCTCTGCACTCACTGCATTGCATCCCCAGTGGTGCCAGTGCACTCTCTGCACTCACTGCACTGCATCCCCGGTGTCCCAGAGCACTCTCTGGACTCACTGCAGTGCATCCCAAGTGGTGCCAGTGCACTCTCTGGACTCACCGCACTGCATCACCAGTGGTGCCAGTGCACTCTGTGGACTCACTGCAGTGCAGCCCCTGAGGTGCCAGTGTACTCTCTGGATCACTGCACTGCATCACCATGGGTGCCAGGGCACTCTCTGGACTCACTGCACTGCATCCACAGTGGTGCCAGTGCACTCTTTCGAGTCACTGCACTGCATCCCCAGTGGTGCCAGTGCATTCTCTGGACTCACTGCAGTGCATCCCCATTGGTGCCAGTGCAGTCTCTGGAGTCACTGCAGTGCATCCCCAGTGGTGCCAGTGCACTCTCTGGACTCACTGCACTGCATCCCCAGTGCTGACAGTGCACTCACTGGACTCACTGCACTGCATCCCCAGTGGTGCCAGTGCACTCTCTGGACTCACTGCAGTGCATCTTCTTTTGCGCCAGTGCACTCTCTGGACTCACTGCACTGCATCCCCAGTGGTGCCAGTGCACTCTCTGGACTCACTGCACTGCATCCCCAGTGGTGCCAGTGCACTCTCTGGACTCACTGCAGTGCATCCCCAGTGGTGCCAGTGCACTCTCTGGACTCACCGGGGTGCATCCCCAGTGGTGCCAGTGCACTCTCTGGACTCACTGCACTGCATCCCCTGTGGTGCCAGTACACTCTCTGGACTCACTGCAGTGCATCCCCAGTTGTGCCAGTGTACTCTCTGGACTCACTGCACTGCATCACCAGTGGTGCCAGTGCACTCTCTGGACTCACTGCAGTGCATCCCCAGTGGTGCCAGTGCACTCTCTGGACTCACTGCACTGCATCCCCAGTGGTGCCAGTGCACTCTCTGGAGTCACTGCGCTGCATCCCCAGTGGTGCCAGTGCCCTCTGTGGACTCACTGCACTACATCCCCTGTGGGGCCAGTGCACTCTCTGGACTCAGTGCAGTGCATCCCCAGTGGTGCGAGTGCACTCTCTTGACTCACCGGGGTGCATCCCCAGTGGTGCCAGTGCACTCTGTGGACTCACCGTGGTGCATCCCCAGTGTTGCCAGTGCACTCTCTGGACTCACTGCACTGCATCCCCAGTGGTGCCAGTGCACTCTCTGGACTCACTGCACTGCATCCCCAGTGGTGCCAGTGCACTCTCTGGACTCACTGCACTGCATCCCCAGTGGTGCCAGTGCACTCTCTGGACTCACTGCAGTGCATCCCTTGTGGTGCCTTTGCACTCTCAGGACTCACTGCACTGCATCCCCACTGGTGCCAGTGCACTCTCTGGACTCAGTGCACTGCATCCCCAGTGGTGCCAGTGCACTCTCTGGACTCAGTGCACTGCATCCCCAATGGTGCCACTGCACTCTCTGGACTCACTGCACTGCATCCCCAGTGGTGCCAGTGCACTCTCTGCACTCACTGCACTGCATCCCCAGTGGTGCCAGTGCACTCTCTGAGCTCACTGCAGTGCATCCCCAGTGGTGCCAGTGCACTCTCTGGACTCACTGCACTGCATCCCCAGTGGTGTCAGTGCACTCTCTGGACTCACTGCACTGCATCAACAGTGGTGCCTGTGCACTCTCTCCACTCACTGCACTGCATCCCAGGTGGTGCCTGTGTAGTCTATGGACTCACAGCAGTGCATCCCCAGTGGTGCCAGTGCAACTACTGGACTCACTGCAGTGTAGCTCAGTGGTGCCAGTGCCCTCTCTGGTCTCACTGCACTGCATCCCCAGTGGTGCCAGTGCACTCTCTGGACTCACTGCACTGCATCCCCAGTGGTGCCAGGGCACTCTCTGGACTCACAGCACTGCATCCCCATTGGTGCCAGTGCACTCTCTGGACTCACTGCACTAAAACCCCAGTGGTGCCAGTGCAGTCTCTGGAGTCACTGCACTGCATCCCCAGTGGTGCCAGTGCACTCTCTGGACTCACCGGGGTGCATCCCCAGTGGTGCCAGTGCACTCTCTGGACTCACTGCACTGCATCACCTGTGGTACCAGTACACTCTCTGGACTCACTGCAGTGCATCCCCAGTGGTGCCAGTGTACTGTCTGGACTCACTGCACTGCATCACCAGCGGTGCCAGTGCACTCTCTGGACTCACTGCAGTGCATCCCCAGTGGTGCCAGTGCACTTTCTGGAGTCACTGCAGTGCATCCCCTGTTGTGCCAGTGCACTCTCTGCACTCACTGCACTGCATCCCCAGAAGTGCCAGTGCACTCACTGGACTCACTGCACTGCATCCCCAGTGGTGCCAGTGCACTCTCTGGACTCACTGCATTGGATCCCCAGTGGTGTCAGTGCACTCTCTGGACTCAGTGCAGTGCATCCCCAGTGGTGCCAGTGCACTCTCTGGACTCACTGCACTGCATCAACAGTGGTGCCAGTGCACTCTCTGCACTCACTGCACTGCATCCCCAGTGGTGCCAGTGCACTGTCTGGACTCACTGTAGTGTATCGCCATTGGAGCCGGTGCACTCTCTGGACTCACTAAACTGCATCCCCAGTGGTGCCAGAGAACTCTCTGGTCTCACTGCAGTGCATCCCCAGTGGTGCCAGTGCACTCTCTGGACTCACTGCAGTGCATCCCCAGTGGCTCCAGTGCACTCTCTGGACTCACTGCACTGCATCCCCAGTGGTGCCAGTGCACTCTCTGGACCCACTGCAGTGCATCCCCACTGGTGCCAGTGCACTCTCTGGACTCACTGCACTGCATCCCCAATGGTGCCAGTGCACTCTCTGTAGTCACTGCACTGCGTCCCCAGTGGTGCCAGTGCACTCTCTGGACTCACTGCAGTGTATACCCTGTGGTGCCAGTGCACTCTGTGGACTCACTGCACTGCATCCCAGTGGTGCCAGTGCACTCTCTGCACTCACTGCACTGCATCACCAGTGGTGCCAGTGTACTCTCTGGACTCACTGCAGTGCATCCCCAGTGGTGCCAGTGCACTCTCTGGAGTCACTGCACTGCATCCCCAGTGCTGCCAGTGCACTCTCTGGACTCACTGCAGTGCATCCCCAGTGGTGCCAGTGCACTCTCTGGACTCACTGCAGTGCATCCCCAGTGGCTCCAGTGCACTCTCTGGACTCACTGCACTGCATCCCCAGTGGTGCCAGTGCACTCTCTGGACCCACTGCAGTGCATCCCCACTGGTGCCAGTGCACTCTCTGGACTCACTGCACTGCATCCCCAATGGTGCCAGTGCACTCTCTGTAGTCACTGCACTGCGTCCCCAGTGGTGCCAGTGCACTCTCTGGACTCACTGCAGTGTATACCCTGTGGTGCCAGTGCACTCTGTGGACTCACTGCACTGCATCCCAGTGGTGCCAGTGCACTCTCTGCACTCACTGCACTGCATCACCAGTGGTGCCAGTGTACTCTCTGGACTCACTGCAGTGCATCCCCAGTGGTGCCAGTGCACTCTCTGGAGTCACTGCACTGCATCCCCAGTGCTGCCAGTGCACTCTCTGGACTCACTGCAGTGCATCCCCAGTGGTGCCAGTGCACTCTCTGGACTCACTGCAGTGCATCCGCAGTGGTGCCAGTGCAGTCTCTGGACTCACTGCACTTCATCCCCAGTGGTGCCAGTGCACTCTCTGGACTCACTGCATTGCATCCCCAGTGGTGCCAGTGCACTCTCTGGACTCACTGCACTGCATCCCCAGTGGTGCCACTGCACTCTCTGGACTCACTGCACTGCATCACCATTGGTGCCAGGGCACTCTCCGGACTCACTGCAGTGCATCCGCAGTGGTGCCACTGCACTCTTTCGAGTCACTGCAGTGCATCCCCAGTGGTGCCAGTGCACTCTCTGGACTCACAGCACTGCATCCCCAGTGGTGCCAGTGCACTCTCTGCACTCCCTGCACTGCATCCCCAGTGTTCCCAGAGCACTCTCTGGACTCACTGCAGTGCATCCCCAGTGGTGCCAGTGCACTCTCTGGACTCACTGCACTGCATCCCCAGTGGTGCCAGTGCACTCTGTGGACTCACTGCACTGCATCCCCAGTGGTGCCACTGCACTCTCTGGACTCACTGCACTGCATCACCATTGGTGACAGGGCACTCTCCGGACTCACTGCAGTGCATCCGCAGTGGTGCCAGTGCACTCTTTCGAGTCACTGCACTGCATCCCCATTAGTGCCAGTGCATTCTCTGGACTCATTGCAGTGCATCCCCAGTGGTGCCAGTGCACTCTCTGGACTCACTGCACTGCATCCCCAGTGGTGCCAGTGCACTCTCTGGACTCACTGCACTGCATCCCCAGTGCTGACAGTGCACTATCTGGACTCACTGCACTGCATCCCCAGTGGTGCCAGTGCACTCTCTGGACTCACTGCAGTGCATCCCCAGTGGTGCCAGTGCACTCTCTGGACTCACTGCACTGCATCCCCAGTGGTGCCAGTGCACTCTCCGGACTCACTGCACTGCATCCCCAGTGGTGCCAGAGCACTCTCTGGACTCACTGCACTGCATCCCCAGTGGTGCCACTGCACTCTCTGCACTCACTGCATTGCATCCCCAGTGGTGCCAGTGCACTCTCTGCACTCACTGCACTGCATCCCCGGTGTCCCAGAGCACTCTCTGGACTCACCGAGGTGCATCCCCAGTGGTGCCAGTGCACTCTCTGGACTCACCGCACTGCATCACCAGTGGTGCCAGTGCACTCTGTGGACTCACTGCAGTGCAGCCCCTGAGGTGCCAGTGTACTCTCTGGATCACTGCACTGCATCACCATTGGTGCCAGGGCACTCTCTGGGCTCACTGCACTGCATCCACAGTGGTGCCAGTGCACTCTTTCGAGTCACTGCACTGCATCCCCAGTGGTGCCAGTGCATTCTCTGGACTCACTGCAGTGCATCCCCATTGGTGCCAGTGCAGTCTCTGGAGTCACTGCAGTGCATCCCCAGTGGTGCCAGTGCACTCTCTGCACTCACTGCACTGCATCCCCAGTGTTCCCAGAGCACTCTCTGGACTCACTGCAGTGCATCCCCAGTGGTGCCAGTGCACTCTCTGGACTCACTGCAGTGCATCCCCAGTGGTGCGAGTGCACTCTCTGGACTCACTGCACTGCATCCCCAGTGGTGCGACTGCACTCTCTGGACTCACTGCACTGCATCACCATTGGTGCCAGGGCACTCTCCGGACTCACTGCAGTGCATCCGCAGTGGTGCCAGTGCACTCTTTCGAGTCACTGCACTGCATCCCCATTAGTGCCAGTGCATTCTCAAGACTCATTGCAGTGCATCCCCAGTGGTGCCAATGCACTCTCTGGACTCACTGCACTGCATCCCCAGTGGTGCCAGTGCACTCTCTGGACTCACTGCACTGCATCCCCAGTGGTGCCAGTGCACTCTCCGGACTCACTGCACTGCATCCCCAGTGGTGCCAGTGCACTCTCTGGACTCACTGCAGTGCATCCCCAGTGGTGCCAGTGCACTCTCTGCACTCACTGCACTGCATCCCCAGTGGTGCCAGTGCACTCTCTGCACTCACTGCACTGCATCCCCGGTGTCCCAGAGCACTCTCTGGACTCACCGAGGTGCATCCCCAGTGGTGCCAGTGCACTCTCTGGACTCACCGCACTGCATCACCATTGGTGCCAGGGCACTCTCCGGACTCACTGCAGTGCATCCCCAGTGGTGCCAGTGCACTCTTTCGAGTCACTGCACTGCATCCCCAGTGGTGCCAGTGCATTCTCTGGACTCACTGCAGTGCATCCCCTTTGGTGCCAGTGCAGTCTCTGGAGTCACTGCAGTGCATCCCCAGTGGTGCCAGTGCACTCTCTGGACGCACTGTACTGCATCCCCAGTGCTGACAGTGCACTCACTGGACTCACTGCACTGCATCCCCAGTGGTGCCAGTGCACTCTCTGGACTCACTGCAGTGCATCTTCTTTTGCGCCAGTGCACTCTCTGGACTCACTGCACTGCATCCCCAGTGGTGCCAGTGCACTCTCTGGACTCACTGCACAGCATCCCCAGAGGTGCCAGTGCACTCTCTGGACTCACTGCACTGCATCCCCAGTGGTGCCAGTGCACTCTCTGGACTCACTGCACTGCATCCCCTGTGGTGCCAGTACACTCTCTGGACTCACTGCAGTGCATCCCCAGTGGTGCCAGTGTACTCTCTGGACTCACTGCACTGCATCACCAGCGGTGCCAGTGCACTCTCTGGACTCACTGCAGTGCATCCCCAGTGGTGCCAGTGCACTTTCTGGAGTCACTGCACTGCATCCCCAGTGGTGCCAGTGCACTCTCTGGACTCACTGCAGTGCATCCCCAGTGGTGCCAGTGCACTCTGTGGACTCACTGCAGTGCATCCCCAGTGTTGCCAGTGCACTCTCTGGAGTCACTGCACTGCATCCCCAGTGGTGCCAGTGCACTCTCTGGACTCACTGCACTGCATCCCCAGTGGTGCCAGTGCACTCTCTGGACTCACTGCAGTGCATCCCCAGTGGCGCCAGTGCACTCTCTGGACTCACTGCACTGCATCCCCAGTGGTGCCAGTGCACTCTCTGGACTCACTGCAGTGCATCCCCAGTGGTGCCAGTGCACTCTCTGGACTCACTGCAGTGCTTCCGCACTGGTGCCAGTGCACTCTCTGCACTCACTGCACTGCATCAACAGTGGTGCCTCTGCACTCTCTGGAGTCACTGCACTGCATCCCCAGTGGTGCCAGTGCACTCTCTGGACTCACTGTAGTGCATCCCCAGTGGTGCCAGTGCACTCTCTGGACTCACTGCACTGCATCCCCAGTGGTGCCAGTGCACTCTCTGGACTCACTGCAGTGCATCCCTTCTGGTGCCTTTGCACTCTCAGGACTCACTGCACTGCATCCCCAGTGGTGCCAGTGCACTCTCTGGACTCAGTGCACTGCATCCCCAGTGGTGCCAGTGCACTCTCTGCACTCACTGCACTGCATCCCCAATGGTGCCACTGCACTCTCTGGACTCACTGCACTGCATCCCCAGTGGTGCCAGTGCACTCTCTGCACTCACTGCACTGCATCCCCAGTGGTGCCAGTGCACTCTCTGAGCTCACTGCAGTGCATCCCCAGTGGTGCCAGTGCACTCTCTGGACTCACTGCACTGCATCCCCAGTGGTGCCAGTGCACTCTCTGGACTCACTGCACTGCATCAACAGTGGTGCCAGTGCACTCTCTGCACTCACTGCACTGCATCCCCAGTGGTGCCAGTGTAGTCTCTGGACTCACAGCAGTGCATCCCCAGTGGTGCCAGTGCAACTACTGGACTCACTGCAGTGTAGCTCAGTGGTGCCAGTGCCCTCTCTGGACTCACTGCACTGCATCCCCAGTGGTGCCAGTGCACTCTCTGCACTCACTGCACTGCATCCCCAGTGGCGCCAGTGCACTCACTGCACTCACTGCACTGCATCCCCAGTGGTGCCAGTGCACTCTCTGGACCCACTGCAGTGCATCCCCAGTGGTGCCAGTGCACTCTCTGGACTCACTGCACTGCATCCCCAATGGTGCCACTGCACTCTCTGTAGTCACTGCACTGTGTCCCCAGTGGTGCCAGTGCACTCTCTGGACTCACTGCAGTGTATCCCCTGTGGTGCCAGTGCACTCTGTGGACTCACTGCACTGCATCCCAGTGGTGCCAGTGCACTCTCTGCACTCACTGCACTGCACCACCAGTGGTGCCAGTGTACTCTCTGGACTCACTGCAGTGCATCCCCAGTGGTGCCAGTGCACTCTCTGGAGTCACTGCACTGCATCCCCAGTGCTGCCAGTGCACTCTCTGGACTCACTGCACTGCATCCCCAGTGGTGCCAGTGCACTCTCTGGACTCACTGCAGTGCATCCCCAGTGGTGCCAGTGCAGTCTCTGGACTCACTGCACTTCATCCCCAGTGGTGCCAGTGCACTCTCTGGACTCACTGCATTGCATCCCCAGTGGTGCCAGTGCACTCTCTGGACTCACTGCACTGCATCCCCAGTGGTGCCACTGCACTCTCTGGACTCACTGCACTGCATCACCATTGGTGCCAGGGCACTCTCCGGACTCACTGCAGTGCATCCGCAGTGGTGCCACTGCACTCTTTCGAGTCACTGCAGTGCATCCCCAGTGGTGCCAGTGCACTCTCTGGACTCACTGCACTGCATCCCCAGTGGTGCCAGTGCACTCTCTGCACTCACTGCACTGCATCCCCAGTGTTCCCAGAGCACTCTCTGGACTCACTGCACTGCATCCCCAGTGGTGCCAGTGCACTCTCTGGACTCACTGCAGTGCATCCCCAGTGGTGCCAGTGCACTCTGTGGACTCACTGCACTGCATCCCCAGTGGTGCCACTGCACTCTCTGGACTCACTGCACTGCATCACCATTGGTGACAGGGCACTCTCCGGACTCACTGCAGTGCATCCGCAGTGGTGCCAGTGCACTCTTTCGAGTCACTGCACTGCATCCCCATTAGTGCCAGTGCATTCTCTGGACTCATTGCAGTGCATCCCCAGTGGTGCCAGTGCACTCTCTGGACTCACTGCACTGCATCCCCAGTGGTGCCAGTGCACTCTCTGGACTCACTGCACTGCATCCCCAGTGCTGACAGTGCACTATCTGGACTCACTGCACTGCATCCCCAGTGCTGACAGTGCACTCTCTGGACTCACTGCACTGCATCCCCAGTGGTGCCACTGCACTCTCTGGACTCACTGCACTGCATCCCCAGTGGTGCCAGTGCACTCTCTGGACTCAGTGCACTGCATCCCCAATGGTGCCACTGCACTCTCTGGACTCACTGCACTGCATCCCCAGTGGTGCCAGTGCACTCTCTGCACTCACTGCACTGCATCCCCAGTGGTGCCAGTGCACTCTCTGAGCTCACTGCAGTGCATCCCCAGTGGTGCCAGTGCACTCTCTGGACTCACTGCACTGCATCCCCAGTGGTGCCAGTGCACTCTCTGGACTCACTGCAGTGCATCAACAGTGGTGCCAGTGCACTCTCTGCACTCACTGCACTGCATCCCCAGTGGTGCCAGTGTAGTCTCTGGACTCACAGCAGTGCATCCCCAGTGGTGCCAGTGCAACTACTGGACTCACTGCAGTGTAGCTCAGTGGTGCCAGTGCCCTCTCTGGACTCACTGCACTGCATCCCCAGTGGTGCCAGTGCACTCTCTGGACTCACTGCACTGCATCCCCAGTGGTGCCAGTGCACTGTCTGGACTCACTGTAGTGTATCGCCATTGGAGCCGGTGCACTCTCTGGACTCACTAAACTGCATCCCCAGTGGTGCCAGAGAACTCTCTGGTCTCACTGCAGTGCATCCCCAGTGGTGCCAGTGCACTCTCTGGACTCACTGCAGTGCATCCCCAGTGGCGCCAGTGCACTCACTGCACTCACTGCACTGCATTCCCAGTGGTGCCAGTGCACTCTCTGGACCCACTGCAGTGCATCCCCACTGGTGCCAGTGCACTCTCTGGACTCACTGCACTGCATCCCCAATGGTGCCAGTGCACTCTCTGTAGTCACTGCACTGCGTCCCCAGTGGTGCCAGTGCACTCTCTGGACTCACTGCAGTGTATCCCCTGTGGTGCCAGTGCACTCTCTGGACTCACTGCACTGCATCCCAGTGGTGCCAGTGCACTCTCTGCACTCACTGCACTGCATCACCAGTGGTGCCAGTGTACTCTCTGGACTCACTGCAGTGCATCCCCAGTGGTGCCAGTGCACTCTCTGGAGTCACTGCACTGCATCCCCAGTGCTGCCAGTGCACTCTCTGGACTCACTGCAGTGCATCCCCAGTGGTGCCAGTGCACTCTCTGGACTCACTGCAGTGCATCCCCAGTGGTGCCAGTGCACTCTCTGGACTCACTGCATTGCATCCCCAGTGGTGCCAGTGCACTCTCTGGACTCACTGCACTGCATCCCCAGTGGTGCCACTGCACTCTCTGGACTCACTGCACTGCATCACCATTGGTGCCAGGGCACTCTCCGGACTCACTGCAGTGCATCCGCAGTGGTGCCACTGCACTCTTTCGAGTCACTGCAGTGCATCCCCAGTGGTGCCAGTGCACTCTCTGGACTCACTGCACTGCATCCCCAGTGGTGCCAGTGCACTCTCTGCACTCACTGCACTGCATCCCCTGTGTTCCCAGAGCACTCTCTGGACTCACTGCAGTGCATCCCCAGTGGTGCCAGTGCACTCTCTGGACTCACTGCAGTGCATCCCCAGTGGTGCCAGTGCACTCTGTGGACTCACTGCACTGCATCCCCAGTGGTGCCACTGCACTCTCTGGACTCACTGCACTGCATCACCATTGGTGACAGGGCACTCTCTGGACTCACTGCAGTGCATCCGCAGTGGTGCCAGTGCACTCTTTCGAGTCACTGCACTGCATCCCCATTAGTGCCAGTGCATTCTCTGGACTCATTGCAGTGCATCCCCAGTGGTGCCAGTGCACTCTCTGGACTCACTGCACTGCATCCCCAGTGGTGCCAGTGCACTCTCTGGACTCACTGCACTGCATCCCCAGTGCTGACAGTGCACTATCTGGACTCACTGCACTGCATCCCCAGTGCTGACAGTGCACTCTCTGGACTCACTGCAGTGCATCCCCAGTGGTGCCAGTGCACTCTCTGGACTCACTGCACTGCATCCCCAGTGGTGCCAGTGCACTCTCTGGACTCACTGCACTGCATCCCCAGTGGTGCCAGAGCACTCTATGGACTCACTGCACTTCATCCCCAGTGGTGCCAGTGCACTCTCTGCACTCACTGCATTGCATCCCCAGTGGTGCCAGTGCACTCTCTGCACTCACTGCACTGCATCCCCGGTGTCCCAGAGCACTCTCTGGACTCACTGCAGTGCATCCCCAGTGGTGCCAGTGCACTCTCTGGACTCACCGCAGTGCATCACCAGTGGTGCCAGTGCACTCTGTGGACTCACTGCAGTGCAGCCCCTGAGGTGCCAGTGTACTCTCTGGATCACTGCACTGCATCACCATTGGTGCCAGGGCACTCTCTGGACTCACTGCACTGCATCCACAGTGGTGCCAGTGCACTCTTTCGAGTCACTGCACTGCATCCCCAGTGGTGCCAGTGCATTCTCTGGACTCACTGCAGTGCATCCCCATTGGTGCCAGTGCAGTCTCTGGAGTCACTGCAGTGCATCCCCAGTGGTGCCAGTGCACTCTCTGGACTCACTGCACTGCATCCCCTGTGCTGACAGTGCACTCACTGGACTCACTGCACTGCATCCCCAGTGGTGCCAGTGCACTCTCTGGACTCACTGCAGTGCATCTTCTTTTGCGCCAGTGCACTCTCTGGACTCACTGCACTGCATCCCCAGTGGTGCCAGTGCACTCTCTGGAGTCACTGCACTGCATCCCCAGTGGTGCCAGTGCACTCTCTGGACTCAATGCAGTGCATCCCCAGTGGTGCCAGTGCACTCTCTGGACTCACCGGGGTGCATCCCCAGTGGTGCCAGTGCACTCTCTGGACTCACTGCACTGCATCCCCTGTGGTGCCAGTACACTCTCTGGACTCACTGCAGTGCATCCCCAGTGGTGCCAGTGTACTCTCTGGACTCACTGCACTGCATCACCAGCGGTGCCAGTGCACTCTCTGGACTCACTGCAGTGCATCCCCAGTGGTGCCAGTGCACTCTCTGGACTCACTGCACTGCATCCACAGTGGTGCCAGTGCACTCTCTGGAGTCACTGCGCTGCATCCCCAGTGGTGCCAGTGCCCTCTGTGGACTCACTGCACTACATCCCCTGTGGGGCCAGTGCACTCTCTGGACTCAGTGCAGTGCATCCCCAGTGGTGCGAGTGCACTCTCTGGACTCACCGGGGTGCATCCCCAGTGGTGCCAGTGCACTCTGTGGACTCACCGGGGTGCATCCCCAGTGGTGCCAGTGCACTCTCTGGACTCACTGCACTGCATCCCCAGTGGTGCCAGTGCACTCTCTGCACTCACTGCACTGCATCCCCAGTGGTTCCAGTGCACTCTCTGGACTCACTGCAGTGCATCCCCAGTGGCGCCAGTGCACTCTCTGGACTCACTGCACTGCATCCCATTGGTGCTAGTGCACTCTCTGGACTCACTGCACTGCATCCCCAGTGGTGCCAGTGCACTCTCTGGACTCACTGCACTGCATTCCCAGTGGTGCCAGTGCACTCTCTGGACTCACTGCAGTGCATCCGCAGTGGTGCCAGTGCACTCTCTGAACTCACTGCAGTGCTTCCGCACTGGTGCCAGTGCACTCTCTGCACTCACTGCACTGCATCAACAGTGGTGCCTCTGCACTCTCTGGAGTCACTGCACTGCATCCCCAGTGGTGCCAGTGCACTCTCTGGACTCACTGCACTGCATCCCCAGTGGAGCCAGTGCACTCTCTGGACTCACTGCACTGCATCCCCAGTGGTGCCAGTGCACTCTCTGGACTCACTGCAGTCCATCCCCAGTGGTGCCTTTGCACTCTCAGGACTCACTGCACTGCATCCCCACTGGTGCCAGTGCACTCTCTGGACTCAGTGCACTGCATCCCCAGTGGTGCCAGTGCACTCTCTGGACTCAGTGCACTGCATCCCCAATGGTGCCACTGCACTCTCTGGACTCACTGCACTGCATCCCCAGTGGTGCCAGTGCACTCTCTGCACTCACTGCACTGCATCCCCAGTGGTGCCAGTGCACTCTCTGAGCTCACTGCAGTGCATCCCCAGTGGTGCCAGTGCACTCTCTGGACTCACTGCACTGCATCCCCAGTGGTGTCAGTGCACTCTCTGGACTCACTGCACTGCATCAACAGTGGTGCCAGTGCACTCTCTCCACTCACTGCACTGCATCCCCAGTGGTGCCTGTGTAGTCTCTGGACTCACAGCAGTGTATCCCCAGCGGTGCCAGTGCAACTACTGGACTCACTGCAGTGTGTCTCAGTGGTGCCAGTGCCCTCTCTGGTCTCACTGCAGTGCATCCCCAGTGGTGCCAGTGCACTCTCTGGACTCACTGCACTGCATCCCCAGTGGTGCCAGTGCACTGTCTGGACTCACTGCAGTGTATCACCATTGGAGCCGGTGCACTCTCTGGACTCACTAAACTGCATCCCCAGTGGTGCCAGGGCACTCTCTGGACTCACAGCACTGCATCCCCATTGGTGCCAGTGCACTCTCTGGACTCACTGCACTAAAACCCCAGTGGTGCCAGTGCACTCTCTGGACTCACTGCACTGCATCCCCAGTGGTGCCAGTGCACTCTCTGGACTCACCGGGGTGCATCCCCAGTGGTGCCAGTGCACTCTCTGGACTCACTGCACTGCATCCCCTGTGGTGCCAGTACACTCTCTGGACTCACTGCAGTGCATCCCCAGTGGTGCCAGTGTACTGTCTGGACTCACTGCACTGCATCACCAGCGGTGCCAGTGCACTCTCTGGACTCACTGCAGTGCATCCCCAGTGGTGCCAGTGCACTTTCTGGAGTCACTGCAGTGCATCCCCTGTTGTGCCAGTGCACTCTCTGCACTCACTGCACTGCATCCCCAGAAGTGCCAGTGCACTCACTGGACTCACTGCACTGCATCCCCAGTGGTTCCATTGCACTCTCTGGACTCACTGCATTGGATCCCCAGTGGTGTCAGTGCACTCTCTGGACTCAGTGCAGTGCATCCCCAGTGGTGCCAGTGCACTCTCTGGACTCACTGCACTGCATCCCCAATGGTGCCAGTGCACTCTCTGTAGTCACTGCACTGCGTCCCCAGTGGTGCCAGTGCACTCTCTGGACTCACTGCAGTGTATCCCCTGTGGTGCCAGTGCACTCTGTGGACTCACTGCACTGCATCCCAGTGGTGCCAGTGCACTCTCTGCACTCACTGCACTGCATCACCAGTGGTGCCAGTGTACTCTCTGGACTCACTGCAGTGCATCCCCAGTGGTGCCAGTGCACTCTCTGGAGTCACTGCACTGCATCCCCAGTGCTGCCAGTGCACTCTCTGGACTCACTGCAGTGCATCCCCAGTGGTGCCAGTGCACTCTCTGGACTCACTGCACTGCACCCCCAGTGGTGCCAGTGCACTCTCCGGACTCACTGCACTGCATCCCCATTGGTGCCAGAGCACTCTATGGACTCACTGCACTGCATCCCCAGTGGTGCCAGTGCACTCTCTGCACTCACTGCATTGCATCCCCAGTGGTGCCAGTGCACTCTCTGCACTCACTGCACTGCATCCCCGGTGTCCCAGAGCACTCTCTGGACTCACCGAGGTGCATCCCCAGTGGTGCCAGTGCACTCTCTGGACTCACCGCACTGCATCACCAGTGGTGCCAGTGCACTCTGTGGACTCACTGCAGTGCAGCCCCTGAGGTGCCAGTGTACTCTCTGGATCACTGCACTGCATCACCATTGGTGCCAGGGCACTCTCTGGGCTCACTGCACTGCATCCACAGTGGTGCCAGTGCACTCTTTCGAGTCACTGCACTGCATCCCCAGTGGTGCCAGTGCATTCTCTGGACTCACTGCAGTGCATCCCCATTGGTGCCAGTGCAGTCTCTGGAGTCACTGCAGTGCATCCCCAGTGGTGCCAGTGCACTCTCTGCACTCACTGCACTGCATCCCCAGTGTTCCCAGAGCACTCTCTGGACTCACTGCAGTGCATCCCCAGTGGTGCCAGTGCACTCTCTGGACTCACTGCAGTGCATCCCCACTGGTGCGAGTGCACTCTCTGGACTCACTGCACTGCATCCCCAGTGGTGCCACTGCACTCTCTGGACTCACTGCACTGCATCACCATTGGTGCCAGGGCACTCTCCGGACTCACTGCAGTGCATCCGCAGTGGTGCCAGTGCACTCTTTCGAGTCACTGCACTGCATCCCCATTAGTGCCAGTGCATTCTCAAGACTCATTGCAGTGCATCCCCAGTGGTGCCAATGCACTCTCTGGACTCACTGCACTGCATCCCCAGTGGTGCCAGTGCACTCTCTCGACTCACTGCACTGCATCCCCAGTGGTGCCAGTGCACTCTCCGGACTCACTGCACTGCATCCCCAGTGGTGCCAGTGCACTCTCTGGACTCACTGCAGTGCATCCCCAGTGGTGCCAGTGCACTCTCTGCACTCACTGCACTGCATCCCCAGTGGTGCCAGTGCACTCTCTGCACTCACTGCACTGCATCCCCGGTGTCCCAGAGCACTCTCTGGACTCACCGAGGTGCATCCCCAGTGGTGGCAGTGCACTCTCTGGACTCACCGCACTGCATCACCATTGGTGCCAGGGCACTCTCCGGACTCACTGCAGTGCATCCCCAGTGGTGCCAGTGCACTCTTTCGAGTCACTGCACTGCATCCCCAGTGGTGCCAGTGCATTCTCTGGACTCACTGCAGTGCATCCCCATTGGTGCCAGTGCAGTCTCTGGAGTCACTGCAGTGCATCCCCAGTGGTGCCAGTGCACTCTCTGGACGCACTGTACTGCATCCCCAGTGCTGACAGTGCACTCACTGGACTCACTGCACTGCATCCCCAGTGGTGCCAGTGCACTCTCTGGACTCACTGCAGTGCATCTTCTTTTGCGCCAGTGCACTCTCTGGACTCACTGCACTGCATCCCCAGTGGTGCCAGTGCACTCTCTGGACTCACTGCACAGCATCCCCAGAGGTGCCAGTGCACTCTCTGGACTCACTGCACTGCATCCCCAGTGGTGCCAGTGCACTCTCTGGACTCACTGCACTGCATCCCCTGTGGTGCCAGTACACTCTCTGGACTCACTGCAGTGCATCCCCAGTGGTGCCAGTGTACTCTCTGGACTCACTGCACTGCATCACCAGCGGTGCCAGTGCACTCTCTGGACTCACTGCAGTGCATCCCCAGTGGTGCCAGTGCACTTTCTGGAGTCACTGCACTGCATCCCCAGTGGTGCCAGTGCACTCTCTGGACTCACTGCAGTGCATCCCCAGTGGTGCCAGTGCACTCTGTGGACTCACTGCAGTGCATCCCCAGTGTTGCCAGTGCACTCTCTGGAGTCACTGCACTGCATCCCCAGTGGTGCCAGTGCACTCTCTGGACTCACTGCACTGCATCCCCAGTGGTGCCAGTGCACTCTCTGGACTCACTGCAGTGCATCCCCAGTGGCGCCAGTGCACTCTCTGGACTCACTGCACTGCATCCCATTGGTTCTAGTGCACTCTCTGGACTCACTGCACTGCATCCCCAGTGGTGCCAGTGCACTCTCTGGACTCACTGCACTGCATCCCCAGTGGTGCCAGTGCACTCTCTGGACTCACTGCAGTGCATCCCCAGTGGTGCCAGTGCACTCTCTGGACTCACTGCAGTGCTTCCGCACTGGTGCCAGTGCACTCTCTGCACTCACTGCACTGCATCAACAGTGGTGCCTCTGCACTCTCTGGAGTCACTGCACTGCATCCCCAGTGGTGCCAGTGCACTCTCTGGACTCACTGTAGTGCATCCCCAGTGGTGCCAGTGCACTCTCTGGACTCACTGCACTGCATCCCCAGTGGTGCCAGTGCACTCTCTGGACTCACTGCAGTGCATCCCTTGTGGTGCCTTTGCACTCTCAGGACTCACTGCACTGCATCCCCAGTGGTGCCAGTGCACTCTCTGGACTCAGTGCACTGCATCCCCAGTGGTGCCAGTGCACTCTCTGCACTCACTGCACTGCATCCCCAATGGTGCCACTGCACTCTCTGGACTCACTGCACTGCATCCCCAGTGGTGCCAGTGCACTCTCTGCACTCACTGCACTGCATCCCCAGTGGTGCCAGTGCACTCTCTGAGCTCACTGCAGTGCATCCCCAGTGGTGCCAGTGCACTCTCTGGACTCACTGCACTGCATCCCCAGTGGTGCCAGTGCACTCTCTGGACTCACTGCACTGCATCAACAGTGGTGCCAGTGCACTCTCTGCACTCACTGCACTGCATCCCCAGTGGTGCCAGTGTAGTCTCTGGACTCACAGCAGTGCATCCCCAGTGGTGCCAGTGCAACTACTGGACTCACTGCAGTGTAGCTCAGTGGTGCCAGTGCCCTCTCTGGACTCACTGCACTGCATCCCCAGTGGTGCCAGTGCACTCTCTGGACTCACTGCAGTGCATCCCCAGTGGCGCCAGTGCACTCACTGCACTCACTGCACTGCATCCCCAGTGGTGCCAGTGCACTCTCTGGACCCACTGCAGTGCATCCCCACTGGTGCCAGTGCACTCTCTGGACTCACTGCACTGCATCCCCAATGGTGCCACTGCACTCTCTGGACTCACTGCAGTGCATCCCCAGTGGTGCCAGTGCACTCTCTGGAGTCACTGCACTGCATCCCCAGTGCTGCCAGTGCACTCTCTGGACTCACTGCACTGCATCCCCAGTGGTGCCAGTGCACTCTCTGGACTCACTGCAGTGCATCCCCAGTGGTGCCAGTGCAGTCTCTGGACTCACTGCACTTCATCCCCAGTGGTGCCAGTGCACTCTCTGGACTCACTGCATTGCATCCCCAGTGGTGCCAGTGCACTCTCTGGACTCACTGCACTGCATCCCCAGTGGTGCCACTGCACTCTCTGGACTCACTGCACTGCATCACCATTGGTGCCAGGGCACTCTCCGGACTCACTGCAGTGCATCCGCAGTGGTGCCACTGCACTCTTTCGAGTCACTGCAGTGCATCCCCAGTGGTGCCAGTGCACTCTCTGGACTCACTGCACTGCATCCCCAGTGGTGCCAGTGCACTCTCTGCACTCACTGCACTGCATCCCCAGTGTTCCCAGAGCACTCTCTGGACTCACTGCAGTGCATCCCCAGTGGTGCCAGTGCACTCTCTGGACTCACTGCAGTGCATCCCCAGTGGTGCCAGTGCACTCTGTGGACTCACTGCACTGCATCCCCAGTGGTGCCACTGCACTCTCTGGACTCACTGCACTGCATCACCATTGGTGACAGGGCACTCTCCGGACTCACTGCAGTGCATCCGCAGTGGTGCCAGTGCACTCTTTCGAGTCACTGCACTGCATCCCCATTAGTGCCAGTGCATTCTCTGGACTCATTGCAGTGCATCCCCAGTGGTGCCAGTGCACTCTCTGGACTCACTGCACTGCATCCCCAGTGGTGTCAGTGCACTCTCTGGACTCACTGCACTGCATCCCCAGTGCTGACAGTGCACTATCTGGACTCACTGCACTGCATCCCCAGTGCTGACAGTGCACTCTCTGGACTCACTGCAGTGCATCCCCAGTGGTGCCAGTGCACTCTCTGGACTCACTGCACTGCATCCCCAGTGGTGCCAGTGCACTCTCTGGACTCACCGGGGTGCATCCCCAGTGGTGCCAGTGCACTCTCTGGACTCAGTGCACTGCATCCCCAATGGTGCCACTGCACTCTCTGGACTCACTGCACTGCATCCCCAGTGGTGCCAGTGCACTCTCTGCACTCACTGCACTGCATCCCCAGTGGTGCCAGTGCACTCTCTGAGCTCACTGCAGTGCATCCCCAGTGGTGCCAGTGCACTCTCTGGACTCACTGCACTGCATCCCCAGTGGTGCCAGTGCACTCTCTGGACTCACTGCAGTGCATCAACAGTGGTGCCAGTGCACTCTCTGCACTCACTGCACTGCATCCCCAGTGGTGCCAGTGTAGTCTCTGGACTCACAGCAGTGCATCCCCAGTGGTGCCAGTGCAACTACTGGACTCACTGCAGTGTAGCTCAGTGGTGCCAGTGCCCTCTCTGGACTCACTGCAGTGCATCAACAGTGGTGCCAGTGCACTCTCTGCACTCACTGCACTGCATCCCCAGTGGTGCCAGTGCACTCTCTGGACTCACTGCAGTGCATCAACAGTGGTGCCAGTGCACTCTCTGCACTCACTGCACTGCATCCCCAGTGGTGCCAGTGCACTCTCTGGACTCACTGCACTGCATCCCCAGTGGTGCCAGTGCACTGTCTGGACTCACTGTAGTGTATCGCCTTTGGAGCCGGTGCACTCTCTGGACTCACTAAACTGCATCCCCAGTGGTGCCAGAGAACTCTCTGGTCTCACTGCAGTGCATCCCCAGTGGTGCCAGTGCACTCTCTGGACTCACTGCAGTGCATCCCCAGTGGCGCCAGTGCACTCACTGCACTCACTGCACTGCATTCCCAGTGGTGCCAGTGCACTCTCTGGACCCACTGCAGTGCATCCCCACTGGTGCCAGTGCACTCTCTGGACTCACTGCACTGCATCCCCAATGGTGCCAGTGCACTCTCTGTAGTCACTGCACTGCGTCCCCAGTGGTGCCAGTGCACTCTCTGGACTCACTGCAGTGTATCCCCTGTGGTGCCAGTGCACTCTGTGGACTCACTGCACTGCATCCCAGTGGTGCCAGTGCACTCTCTGCACTCACTGCACTGCATCACCAGTGGTGCCAGTGTACTCTCTGGACTCACTGCAGTGCATCCCCAGTGGTGCCAGTGCACTCTCTGGAGTCACTGCACTGCATCCCCAGTGCTGCCAGTGCACTCTCTGGACTCACTGCAGTGCATCCCCAGTGGTGCCAGTGCACTCTCTGGACTCACTGCAGTGCATCCCCAGTGGTGCCAGTGCACTCTCTGGACTCACTGCATTGCATCCCCAGTGGTGCCAGTGCACTCTCTGGACTCACTGCACTGCATCCCCAGTGGTGCCAGTGCACTCTCTGGACTCACTGCACTGCATCACCATTGGTGCCAGGGCACTCTCCGGACTCACTGCAGTGCATCCGCAGTGGTGCCACTGCACTCTTTCGAGTCACTGCAGTGCATCCCCAGTGGTGCCAGTGCACTCTCTGGACTCACTGCACTGCATCCCCAGTGGTGCCAGTGCACTCTCTGCACTCACTGCACTGCATCCCCAGTGTTCCCAGAGCACTCTCTGGACTCACTGCAGTGCATCCCCAGTGGTGCCAGTGCACTCTCTGGACTCACTGCACTGCATCCCCAGTGGTGCCAGTGCACTCTCTGGACTCACTGCACTGCATCCCCAGTGGTGCCACTGCACTCTCTGGACTCACTGCACTGCATCACCATTGGTGACAGGGCACTCTCTGGACTCACTGCAGTGCATCCGCAGTGGTGCCAGTGCACTCTTTCGAGTCACTGCACTGCATCCCCATTAGTGCCAGTGCATTCTCTGGACTCATTGCAGTGCATCCCCAGTGGTGCCAGTGCACTCTCTGGACTCACTGCACTGCATCCCCAGTGGTGCCAGTGCACTCTCTGGACTCACTGCACTGCATCCCCAGTGCTGACAGTGCACTATCTGGACTCACTGCACTGCATCCCCAGTGCTGACAGTGCACTCTCTGGACTCACTGCAGTGCATCCCCAGTGGTGCCAGTGCACTCTCTGGACTCACTGCACTGCATCCCCAGTGGTGCCAGTGCACTCTCTGGACTCACTGCACTGCATCCCCAGTGGTGCCAGAGCACTCTCTGGACTCACTGCAGTGCATCCCCAGTGGTGCCAGTGCACTCTCTGCACTCACTGCATTGCATCCCCAGTGGTGCCAGTGCACTCTCTGCACTCACTGCACTGCATCCCCGGTGTCCCAGAGCACTCTCTGGACTCACTGCAGTGCATCCCCAGTGGTGCCAGTGCACTCTCTGGACTCACCGCAGTGCATCACCAGTGGTGCCAGTGCACTCTGTGGACTCACTGCAGTGCAGCCCCTGAGGTGCCAGTGTACTCTCTGGATCACTGCACTGCATCACCATTGGTGCCAGGGCACTCTCTGGACTCACTGCACTGCATCCACAGTGGTGCCAGTGCACTCTTTCGAGTCACTGCACTGCATCCCCAGTGGTGCCAGTGCATTCTCTGGACTCACTGCAGTGCATCCCCATTGGTGCCAGTGCAGTCTCTGGAGTCACTGCAGTGCATCCCCAGTGGTGCCAGTGCACTCTCTGGACTCACTGCACTGCATCCCCAGTGCTGACAGTGCACTCACTGGACTCACTGCACTGCATCCCCAGTGGTGCCAGTGCACTCTCTGGACTCACTGCAGTGCATCTTCTTTTGCGCCAGTGCACTCTCTGGACTCACTGCACTGCATCCCCAGTGGTGCCAGTGCACTCTCTGGACTCACTGCACTGCATCCCCAGTGGTGCCAGTGCACTCTCTGGACTCACTGCAGTGCATCCCCAGTGGTGCCAGTGCACTCTCTGGACTCACCGGGGTGTATCCCCAGTGGTGCCAGTGCACTCTCTGGACTCACTGCACTGCATCCCCTGTGGTGCCAGTACACTCTCTGGACTCACTGTAGTGCATCCCCAGTGGTGCAAGTGTACTCTCTGGACTCACTGCACTGCATCACCAGCGGTGCCAGTGCACTCTCTGGACTCACTGCAGTGCATCCCCAGTGGTGCCAGTGCACTCTCTGGACTCACTGCACTGCATCCACAGTGGTGCCAGTGCACTCTCTGGAGTCACTGCGCTGCATCCCCAGTGGTGCCAGTGCCCTCTGTGGACTCACTGCACTACATCCCCTGTGGGGCCAGTGCACTCTCTGGACTCAGTGCAGTGCATCCCCAGTGGTGCGAGTGCACTCTCTGG
>NW_028153462.1:15000-17451 GCF_964211835.1 Anser anser | reverse complement strand
ATCCTGATATTCATTTTCGTGTTTCCAGTGCAGGTAACGAAATACTAACCCAATGATAACA
Source organism: Anser anser (assembly GCF_964211835.1). Lineage (NCBI taxonomy): Eukaryota > Metazoa > Chordata > Aves > Anseriformes > Anatidae > Anser > Anser anser. The sequence continues at coordinate 17,390 of NW_028153462.1, read as the reverse complement.
TCATGCCCTGTCATACAAATATTCTTAATTAACATCTGCAAAGTCCCCTGAAATCCTTTCATCTTGAAGAGACGCACAGTGCTGCATGGGACATTGTTGTGGGGGCTATTATTATTCCCAATTAAACACAGGGGAAACTGAGGCACATTGCACCAGAGTCACTTGGTGTGAGTCAGAGCCAGGGCCAGCACCAGGCTCAGTCCCAGCTGCCTCCAAAAGGAGCCCCATGCTCCTTTTGGCCACCCAGCTTCTGTGAGATGAGGTCCTCCACCACCCAGGAGGATTTTGGTAACCCTGCCCTGGGCTCAGCCTGCTGTGGGAAAGCCGCAATGGTGTGAAAGCTCCTTGGAAGCCCACAGCAATGTTCTCTTCTTGCAAAGGGGACACAAAAGTTTGGGTTGCAAGAGCCTCCCTGGCTCTTAAATGAGGAAGGAGGGCCACAGTTGCTGCCACTCTTACCTGCTGTTCTCCAAAGCATCATCCATGGGCACACCGAGGAGGTGTGAGAAGGGGCTGCCCCCCATTGCACCCACTCCCATCTCAGGCATCTCCTTGGCTTTCGTGGGCAGCCTGCGGTGGCACCCCAAGGTCACTGAGCAAGGGTGGAGCAGGGCAGGATGCGGGACAGCGTCCCAGCCCTAGTCACACCCTCCTCATCCTCTTGCACCACTTGTTTTTGCCCTCCAAATAGGCATGATCTACTTAGCGTGAGCAGGCTCCTATTCATTTTCCTAATGATAGGGCATATTGCAAGATTTTTGTATTTTTTTCAGACAGGAGTTCACTGTATTTTTAACGAACCACCAGAGGGCAAAAAGACAAGGTATTTAATGTGAGGTCAGAGAACTATATTTATTTAAGTATATATATGTATAGCATAAGTATACATATATATATATAGTTTGTTTTCAATACAGTGTAGAGTACACATCTTCAGGCAGCATAAAGAATATAGTTAACCACTTCAACATCTCCAACATTCATAAAAGAGTAATGCTACAACTTTCAGTGTCATTTCAAAGACTTTGTTTTGTTTCAGGCTGTGTTTTCCATATTAATCAAAGCAACCAAGTGAATAAAAACTTTCATGGATAAAATTTCAGCAGAACCAACTTCACCGAGCCAGAAACCCTGCCTGGTTTAGGGACTCCACTGAAGTCAGTGCAGAGTCAGCAGGGACTTCTGGCCACCTTCCGAAACGAAGGCTGTTGGAACAAGACTCGTTTACTGTTTGCTTAGCAAATTTACGTTTGGCTTCCAAATCTGTGAGTGAAAACAGCTCTTTTGGAGAACTTGCAGCCTTGGGGATTACAGGTCACCCCGGGCATTGTCTCAAGACCAGGACTAAACCTGGTGCCAGCCCTCTGCCAGCCGCACCGCCAGTCATCTTGATGCTGTTGTCAGCTGGACTCCTTAGACACTTTTTTTTTTGTTTGAAACCTCTATTCATTTCAATTAGGTGAGAATTTAATAACATCCCACTGAACTATTTCTTGCAGCAGACTAAGGAATAAGCCACAGACACCTGGAGCGCAACCATAGAAATAATATCATACCCTGGCCCAAAACAGAGCTGAGCTACAGGGGAAGTACTGGAAAACAGAGATAAAGCAGAATTAAGCAATAGCAAGTAGTCGGCAGGTGACACAAGGAGATAAATAACCCTGCCCCAAAGCCATACCTCGCTGTTTTTCCAAGGACCTTCCTTTCCCCCGCTCCTTTTTACCAGGGCCATTTTGATGCAGAGCAGTACTTTTTAGAGTGACTTGAAATTTTTACTCCACCTGACTGACACTGCTGCTGTGGGACACAATCGGTCGCACACTGCTGCGGGACACACTTGGTGGCACACTGCTGTGGGACACACTTGGTTGTACACTGCTGCTGTGGGACACACTTGGTTGCACACTGCTGTGGGACACACTTGGTCGCACACTGCTGCTGTGGAACACACTTGGTCGCACACTGCTGTGGGACACACTTGGTGGCACACTGCTGTGGGACACACTTGGTCGAACACTGCTGTGGAACACACTTGGTGGCACACTGCTGCTGTGGAACACACTTGGTCGCACACTGCTGCGGGACACACTTGGTGGCACACTGCTGCGGGACACACTTGGTCACACACTGCTGCTGTGGGACACACTTGGTCGTACACTGCTGTGGGACACAGATGGTTGCACACTTGGTCTCACACGGCTGTGGCACACACGTGGTCACGCACCTGGTGGCACACTGCTGCGGGACACACTTGGTGGCACACTGCTGCGGGGCGCAAGTGGTCACATAGCGCTGTGAGACACACTTGGTCGCACGCTGCTGCGGCACGCACGTGGTCACACACCTGGTGGCGCACTGCTGATGTGGGGAGTAGGTGGTCACACTCT
>NW_028153462.1:0-10000 GCF_964211835.1 Anser anser | reverse complement strand
GAGAGAGCTACAGTGGGGAGCTGTTAAAGATTAAAACTAGCACATAGTGAAGGACACTGCGCATGTGAGGCCGCTACAGCAGAGGCAAGGAGGAGAGTCCTTCCTTGAAGAAATCAGTCTGCCTTCGAGAAGTAAAGACAAGCTCAGCTTAACATCTTGTGACCATGAGAACAATCTTCAAGTACCAAACACTGGTTAGGGATGTGCATGGGGCTGGGATAGCCATGTCCTCCAGCCTCACCTAGGCATGGCTTTGTCTTCCAGCCTCACCTAGGTATGGCCTTGTCCTCCAGCCTCGACAAGGCAAGACCATGTCCTCAGAGCTGTACAAGCCACTAGAGTGCAGCATATGCACATGCAACCACCTCCTGCAACAGCCTTGCAGAACAGGCCAACAGAAGCTGGGAAATCACCTTCAAATGCCCTCTCTCTCCAGGAAAAGTTTGAACTGGTAGCCTGTGAACTCAGCCCAGACCACTGCCTTTGCATCCTAATATCCGAGTGTTCCTTATTGTACCAAAGCAGTGGCATGAAGTTAAACCTAAGTCAGCAACACACCCTGCAGCCCAGCCACAGCCTCCTGTCCCCATCCCAGCTTACATGCACATGTGTTTCTGGACATTGAAAACATGCACTGAAATGGTAGCTGGGCTGCGTTCCCTGGGCTTCACAGGAGAGGGAATCTGTTCATTCAATCGCTGTAAGGCAGTGAGGTGTGTGCAGGGAGGGGAAGATGGAGAACAGGGAAGCACAAGAGAATAAGAAGAGATTGCACATTTGTATTGTATCAGACTTGTAATTAGAAAGCAGCATACAGGCTGCAGATAATAAAACTTAACATATTATTAGCCCAGCAAGCAGTAAATTTTCAGTATCGTTACTTCAATGATTTAACAGCACTGAAGGCAAAATACAAACTCCATCATGCAATAGAATTAAATGCTCCTCTCTTAGACTCCTTGCTATATTTTAAAAGCTTTTTATTGCTTAATGAACTCTTGCTGTTCTGCAATTAGTAGCTCCAACACACCTCTTTGTTCTGGTTGCTACCAGGCTCAGTGGAGGTTAGCCTCTGCAGAAAATCTGACTACATGATTGCAATAGCCCTGGTGAGTTTTAAAATACATGAGCCAAGCTATGGGGTTTCAACACTGATGCAACTTTCTTGCCCCCTGGCACCCACATCCATTAGCTGCATCTTCTGGGCTTCCAAAACCAGAGAAACCTGAGTGCAGAGGTACGTGCCCAATGCTTGATTGCACCCAAAACTTGACTGCCCTGCACAGGACAACAGCGAGCGGCCACCGAAGCACCCAGCTGCAGAGGATGAAGCTGTGAAATATGTCTAGTGGAGGCTCTATCACACCAGACGTGAGAACATGATGTTACCACAGCAGGCCCTGCATTTTGTTCCTCTGCCACTTTTGCTTGGGAAGCCACTGACTCGCCTTCTGGTTTTCATAGAATCACAGAATCACAGAATCACAGAATCACAGAATTGTAGGGGTTGGAAGGGACCTCGAAAGATCTCCGGGTCCAACCCCCTACCAAAGCAGGTTTTGCTTTTGTTCCAGGGGTGGCACAGAAATGGGAGCTTGTGGTGCCTTAGCTAGTAGTGAGCTTTGCCTAGGTTCTGATTTTGATGAAGAAAACGGCTCCTCTGGCTTCTCCTGAGGTTTCTTTTCTCTTTGGCTGTTGCTGGATCTGGCTCTGCCACTGGCTCCAGTGTGGCTTTTGCTTACTGTAGGTGGCAGAGGGGCTGCTTGCTTGCACTGCTGCTGGTTAGCTGGGAAGACATTCTTCTCGCAAGCCAGGAACTGAAAAAAAAATAATAATGTATTTATGTATTTGAGGAAGAAAAAAATGCACTTTTGTTGTTGTTTTGGGTTTGCTAGTTTGTTTGTTTGTTTTTTTTTGGTAAAATAAATCAAGAGAAGTAAGAGAATCAAGCAGCAGCAACAGCAACACTTTCTCTTAGAAGCCCTGGTAACTGCACCCTAATCTGCATACAGGTGTTAGAAAGAAGCAAACTGAGAGCTCAGGTTTGTTACGACTTTAATGAGTAACTCAGAGCAATGTAAAGGAGAGGACCCAAGATAATTCTCTCTCTTGAACCTGAAGACCAATAATTACCCCTCCCGTGCTATCTTCTTGCTGTATATTCATTTAGCCTGGGTTCCTTTCACCACCCAGACCTTGTCAGATATTCCCTTTACAGCCCTCAACCACATTAATACTGGTTTGCAGCCCAAAAGCCTCTGAGGACAACACTGTTCGATCAAAATCTGTTTTGTCAGACAGAGCATTCGTGCAAGGCTGCGCGGATCCTTGAAATCTTCCCTGTTGCTCTTGGATTTAGCCCTTCCTTCCCCTCCCCAGGGAGTTTGTCCTGTCAGCCAGAACATATTATTACATCAGATGGTCTCAACATACTAAGCTTTTAAAATTTCCCTTTTCCATAGTAATTCAACTAACAGCATAGTTTTAGGATTATAATGTAAGGCATGATTGTATAATCTCTCAGTCCTCTGGGCCTGATTCTTTTCCTATAATCCCTTTGTGCAATGGTGTGATGCCATCAAAGTCACAGGAATGACATAGGTATAACCAAGATTATCTCTATTAATCTGCGACATTACATGGATGCAGAAACAGTTGGAAAAGAAATAGTTTAATTTCTAGAGCCTGCAGCTCCTGAAATTCAACCTCAATTAATTCAATTTGCAAATGGAAGAGTCTGAAATTGCCATCGCTGAACTATAACCTCACAGTAAGTCATATTATAGCAAGCCTAATTACCAATTTTTAATGGATTCATCAGAAGCAAACTTACCCAACCCAACAGTGAAGCAACAAATCAGTGCAAAGACTGATTTCAGTGGAAGAGCCTGGGACCCAGAAAGGTCCTTATAAGCCCCAGGAGTTCAGCCTCCCAGAGAGGGGCCTGTGCTGTAAATGATATACGCATTTTCGTGACTCCAGAACTGCCCAGTTCACAGCACAGGTTGTTCTTCTTGGTGTTTAGGAGAGAAGACTCCCTGTTCTTAGGCATTTTGTATTTTAGCTGCAGAAGGCTGTTGTGCTGGCCACACCTGAAGCCTTGTTCTTGTTCTGGCATTTTCCAAACACTGTGGTCTAAATCCCCATATTTTCAGTCCTTCCAGAGATAATCACAAAAATCATGCAGGCAGCAAATGCAGGGCCTGAACCTTGGAGACAATCAAGGTCTTTTCTGACTTTCTGGGGGAAGGATAAAGCAACCTTAATTCAAACGCAAGCAGTGCCCCAAGAACCTCCCTGCTGCACCAGGCACCTGCCAGAAAACCATGAGGCTGATACTCCAGCAAGACAACACTTCATCCCCTTCCAGGAACATGGGAAGCCTGAAATGGTATGCTGCACCCCAGCTGTTCCCTGTTCTCCAGCAGCAGTGCTGCAAAGCTGAGCACAAATCCAGGGTGACCCCCCGGGCTGCCCTGCTGTAAATTGTGTGTCCTGGTGCATGGGCCAGAAAAGGCTGACGACAGGCTTAACTTCAACAAGTTCATTCCTGAGCTCCAGAGCATGAATGAAGCAATTGAGAATTAGGATCTTTGATGTGATGACTGACTGGAGAGTATTTCTGTTGTGCCCAATGGGTTTTCAATGAGGCAATCTGTTCAGCAGCACAGTAATCCTGCACAAGCAGTTAGGAATACATTTAGGCTGGGAATTAGAAGACTTCCAAGAAGCAGTGCAGGGAGGCTCTGGAACTGGCTGCTAACTCAGAGAATTGGAGGCATAATATGTAAAAAGCTTGAAGATAGACGCTGGTGAATTTACAAAAGAGGTTTTATTGCTCTGAAGGTAGAGTCACAGACAACTGATTTAGCCGTGTGTGTTTCCTGAGAGCTGTTAAAATAATCCTAGGAAGCTTGGGTGCTCTGTTATGGCAAAAACGGAGAGGAATTGTTCATGAACAGGCAGGGGAAAAAAAAAAAAAAAAGCATGCAAACTGACACATCTGACCATCTCTGTGGAAGACCGGTTTCTCTTCTCCTGTAATATGACTTGATGCTCAGAGTCCTGGGCACTAGGAGAGAAGGTCAAGTCTACAGAAGTATCAGCTACTGGACTTGCAGGCAGACAGACCGATACCAGGAAATTCAGTAACTGGTAATTAAGTCTTTTGTCTCGTGAGATGAGCTAATCAAGGTGTCCACCCTAAAGTGATGACAGACACAATAATAAAGAACAAGCTGGGGTGTTAACGAAACAGTGTCTAATTAAGCCACTGGGCGAGCCATGCCTTGGGAGATCCAGTTCAGCAACTTCTGAATCACACCAAGACATGAAATCCAGGAGTGCAATAATTTCCACAAATCATTTTCTCTGTGCATAAAGGTTCAAAGTACTGGATGGACAAAAATCAAAGAGCACGCTTGCAGACGTGAGGCAAGGATTTCACATCCTGAGTTGCAGTTCTCTGCAGTGCTCTTTGCTTCTAAAAACGCTCATCCCTTCCTTCAGACTGAAGTACTATAGCTGCAGGGACCTTAAAGATACTGAGACACTCATGGTAAATTAGCTACAAATCTCCATTTGGAATTGCTAACATAACTGCTGCATACCTCCCTGGGCATCTTAGACTCTTGGGGACCTAATTAATTAATTACCTGATCAGCATTTGGAAAGCCTCTGAGGGGTTGAGGGCAACTCAGCACCTGCACAAGCTGTGTGGAACCTGGAGTGGCATTTTCTCTCTAGGAAGAAGGACGGGCTCAGGCCAGTATTTTTATCATCTGTGGTGTTGCATTGCCTGGAATTAGTGGTACAGCGTCAGCAACAGCTGGGAGCAGAGCCAGGCTCCGCCAGGTGAGAGCTGAGTTGCTGCTTAGCTCCACGTTCACTGCCAAGCCGCCTTCCTTCATGCACGTTTCTCCCGTAGTTCCCCAGAGGTTTGAGTAAGGCAGGTTTCACTGCATATGGCATTTGCCTCTAAAAATAGTCTTAGTGCAATTCACATGGAAGGGGAAAGCAATTACGCCGCTACTATGGGAAAAACATTCACTCCCTTTCCACGGGCTGACTTCAGAGCCTCTTCGATGATAATTACCATCATTTTTCTGCTGAGGTTGCTGACATGGATGTGAAGTGACCTCCCCAAGCCTCTGCAGACCTGGATCCAAACAAGGGTTTAAGGTCAGGATGGCCCCACCTTCTGGTCTCCAGACATGGTTCAGGTCGTCTCCCCTCCAGCTATGGAAAGTGATTTTCCTTGCTCACTGGATATTGCAAGTCGAGGCTGGAAATTTGACAACCAAACTGGCTACATATTCCAGAAACCCGACTGCTTGCTTTAATAAAAGCAGTGTCACAACACAGGGCTGTGGTTTGTTGCACCTGCACCTCAGCAATGGTCCACAGGTGCTACGTGCCCAGTTTCTCTCTCACTGATGGGCAGAGCAGAGGTTACTGGAGCTCTGGCCTGGAGGTGCACATTCACTTTTCTCAGCTGCAACATTTGATCTAATGACTTGCACCGTCTTCTTCTGAACCCAGCTGGTCTGTCCTCTGCAGGCCAACAGGTGCATTACAAAATATGTTTTTTATGAGTCTGAGCTTATTCCCCCTTGCTATATTCCCCCTGACTTTAGCCCTGCTCCGCAGGGTTGAGGTCCTAAAGCAAACCTCAGCAGAAAGGCTATGTTGATAACCGCGATGCCTGATGCTACCTAGAAAGCAGACGGGCAGGTTCTCCAATGCTGGAAAGTGTCCTAGTTCCTGCCTTCACCAGACCTACAACCACAATTTGTGCCAGCAGAGCAGCAGCTGCAGCAGTAAGGTGAGGCCTTCGCTGAGGGTAGGCACCAGATTGGGATGTTCCCCTTGCTAGCAAAGGCAACCAAAACGAAGCAGGTTCCAGGGCCAGCCTGACACCAGCAAGGCAGGGCCCCACCTGCAGTGAGGTAAGAAGGGAAGTTGCATGGGTGAAGTCACGCCATGGGAAAAGAAGATGTGGTCTCAAATCCAGGTGTTCTGTCCTTCAGTTACTAAACAACTATCAGCAGAGGAAGTTACACCACAGCTAGAAGCAGTTTTTATATTTGCACCCCAGGAACCCCAACCAACGTCGGGTACCAGCTCAGCCTGTTGCAACGATTGCATCTGTAGTGTGTGTGCTGATAAAAGCTCTGGTAAAATCGAGGAGACAGGACAAAGATAGTCCCAAGACAACCAAATATGATGAAATTCACCTCTGTGTGGGACACGTCTTCTCTGCTGATGAAAATAATCCTAGCATCAGCAGTGAGGTCTGTGACTTATATCCCAACAGCTTCTTGAGATGTTGAGGATAACAATCAGTGAACTGTTTTCACTCAAAAGACTTTTTACATGGAATTATGTTAAGAGAATACACTGCATACACTACCAGCTCCCTTAATTTCACAGGTATATTGAAACATCTTTTCAAGTGCTGTCCTAGTACCAAAGCAGCCCAATGTCCTGGTTCCATTGGGGTGTGATAAATTTTGTATGCCGTTAGAAGTCCCTTTACTTTTCACATGATGTATGGAGATAAACTCAACTCCCTATTCTGTCATGTTTGGATAGGTGGGAGCTAAATCTTCTGCACCATAGACAATAATATGCATTCAAAATGATCTGTTTTGAAATGAAAGAAGAATGAAATCTGTAAAGATCTTAATGGGAAAAAAGCAAACCCATCCATCATGCTCTGACAGAATCACAAAAAAAGTCACTTTAGAGAATTCATTGATGAAAAGGAGGTGAGAGAAGTCGAGATTAGTCCCCCAGTCTTAAACCACAAAGACATCCAAAGAAGTGGGGGCAAGACCATTAGCTGGTATGAAATGACTCAGCTGCATGGGCTGAAGTGGAACCACATTGGCTGACACCACATCAAGACCCCTGATCTCGGTGGGCTCTGCAATGGCTGTATTAACTGGAGGCTATGACCTTTATTCACAGAGAAAGTTTTTTGTAAATCGGATTAGTCAGAATCAGGATTAAAATGCATTCTGCACCAAAAGCTGTCTCTTCACACTGCCTACGTGTAAAACAAGTCTGTGGAGGAAATGCACAACAGCAGTTGTGAAAGAATGAGCTCATTACCTAGGAGGACTCATTCCCAGAAGGCAGGGCTTTGAAACCGTATAAAAGTTCTCAAATCTCCATGCTCCACCATCCACTCGACTTCACGCTTCACCCTGTTGACTGGTTGGGTAAGTCAGAGAATACTGATCCTTTTTGTGATGCCTATAATTTTATTGCCGGTTGTAATTTTACTGAGGTTTAGTGTAGGCAGAGTCTTTAAAGAAGCGTTTTATTTGATACCTTTGAATATGCAAAGGATTCCTACAAGGGAGAGAAATTGTTGGCATTGGGGTAGTACAGGTAGGCTGGGGATGACTCTGCAAGGCAAGTTCAGATTGTGTGTAAATCTGAGGATAGTCAAGTACTAAATTAGATCCTTTCTGAAGCAGAGATTAGATAAAATTATATTGGTTTAAGTATAACTGATCCTGCCTTCAGGGAAGGAGAAAGTCTAATGGCCTCCTAAAGTTCAATCTAAACCCACTTTCTATGATTCTTCTATTTATAACATGAATGTTTTAAAAACTTTAATCGAAGAATTGTATTTGGAAAAGACAGATCTGTGATTACGAGGGACTGTACGGAGCAGAAAGGTGAAAATATCCCTCTTGAGCTTTGTCATTCCTGCTAACCAATATATTAATTGGACTTAAGATGCTATCATATCCTTATAAAGGAAATAGCAAGAGACACCAGACACTGATCTAGATGATCTAGGAGGATGGGAAAGAGAGGAATGAATTTGCTTTAAAGATGTGCTAAGAGGGGCAGGTGCAGTGGGGAAGGGAGAACAAACTTGCACACACTCACTTGACCTGTGTTGGCTCCATTCCTTTGTTGATAGGACTTAGAAATACCCTTTCCAATTCATGCTTCCATGGTTCTAACCTTTTATTTGTGCTCTTAGATTGACTTTAGAAAAAGAGCAGCATAGGAATTGCCAGAGACACAGCACGAGGCCAGCCAAACCTGGTCCTACCTTCAGCAGCACACCAAAGAGAGGGAGTTTCATAAATTGTTAGGAAAAATCATTTGGCCTGTTGCATGTTAATGACCTTGGGAGAAGAAATCCCTCCTGATTATTCTGATTCATGCAAGCTGCATGCATCCTTAATGGCCATGATAATCCAGAAATGTAGGACAGCATCACCACTGCTAATTTTTTCCATGACAGTTAGCAGGACCGTGACACAGGTAGCCTCAAGTCCATTGCATCATTAGTGAAGTGAGTGATAGCAATACCAAAAGGTGGAGTTGGCCTATTACATAGTTACTGTAAAGGCCCTCAATACTACAGAAATGCATTAGCTTACTGAGGAGGTCCACCCTGGGGCCTTAGCACCTCATTTTTTGAATTCCAAGAAAAATCTGGAAACCATTTCAAAATGGGCAAAATCAAATTAAGTATTTCATTTTTTTCAGTGTGGAATATTCTGTTGGCCCCAGATTTATATTCTTCTACTTTTTGAAATACCACATGCTTTTAAATGCTTGTCTTCAGCATCGTTATTATTATTATTATTATTATTATTATTATTATTATTATTATTATTTTGACTTTCTGAAACTTCTATCAAACCAGAAAATCTGTTATTTTCCAGCTCCTCTCATCAGTCCCCCAGGAAAGAAATGAAAGGGAGTTAACACGTTGGGAAGGGCTAAGCAACAGGCGGAATAGCTCTGAAATGTAAATCAGCTCCAAGTTCAAAGGAGTGACTCCATCTCTGTTAGACCTGACAGGGCTGTCCCACATTGCAGAACTGAAAGGAGGAACAAGATAAGGTAGAGTCAGAGCAGGAGCTGAAAGACAGGATGAAAAAGAAACAGCAAATCATAATTCCTTCTGAGCCAGCCTACATTGGGTAACTGAGGGCAAGCTAAGAGAACTTTACTGTTGCAGATGATTAATGTTTCTTATAATTGTTTCATCCTTATCCCATTGGAGTTCATTTAGCAGACACAATAACGCTCTGACATTTCTTTCAGATAATCTTGTTTCCTGCAAAGATGTCTTTGAATCAGACGCAGTGCAAGCAGGAAATCACCCTCCCACCTGGCCTGAGCAAAACGATTCCAAAGCAAAGCCAAGAGCCAGTTCCATGCCCTGAGCAGGTCCCATGTCCACAGCAGCAACCTGAAGTCCAAGTCCCAGACCCAACCCCAGTAGTTGTGGTACAGTGCCCAGAGAAAACAGAGCCATTGCAAGCACCCTTGGTGGAACCAGACAAGGGAGAAGCACCAGTGGTCGTAATACCTGAGTGTCCACCCCAGGAACAGCAGCAGCAGCAGCAAACCAAGCTACCACCAACTTTCCCTCCTGTATCACACCCTGAGCCTATTTCATGCTCCCAGGAGAAATCAGAATGCAAAGAGATGCCAGAGCCCACCCTTGTTATCTGCCCTGAACCTGCACCATGTCCCCAGGAGAAGCAAGAATGCAAAGAGATCCCCGTGCCAGTCCCTGTTCCAAGCCCTGACCCTGCACCATGTCCCCAGGAGAAGCAGGAGTGCAAGGAGATCCCTGTGCCAACTCCCGTTCAATGCCCTGAACCTGCACCATGTCCCCAGGAGAAGCAGGAATGCAAGGAGGTCCCTGTGCCTGTCCCTGACCCTGCACCATGTCCCCAGGAGAAGCAGGAGTGCAAGGAGATCCCGAAGCCTGTCCCTGTTCAATGCTCTGACCCTGAACCATGTCCTCAGGTGAGGCAGGAGTGCAAAGAGATCCCAGTGCCCACCCCATGTCCCCAGGAGGAGCAGGAGTGCAAGGAGATCCCGGTGCCTGTCCCTGTTCAATGCTCTGACCCTGAACCATGTGCCCAGGAGAAGCAGGAGTGCAAGGAGATCCCGGTGCCGACCCCTGAGCCGGAGCAGTGCTCCCTTCCCGAGAAGCATCCTCCCATCG